>NC_046615.1:24853417-25053417 GCF_900324465.2 Anabas testudineus | reverse complement strand
GGTTGAGAAGAGTGATGGGGGGTGACGACCTAGCGCAGACCCCTGTATGCCAGTGCACTTGAACCACAAAAATGGTTCATTTTAAACTTAAATATACTTTACCTAACCCTAACCCCCTAACCCATAAAATTGAATTGAATTGAATTGGTGACAACATACTCCAAACCTTTTCTCTAAACAAAAACTCCTTTGGTTTTGAATGTTTAATAATAAGAAGTATTACCTGATTAACCCTCGAGGCACCTTTAAAATTACCATACACTTTTTACCTTCGGGACCCCAAACGGGCCCTCTCATAAAAGTGAAATAAAAATGCGATATATCAATATTTTTTTTCATTTTCACCACATCAGATCTCTTCAACAGCTTCAGACCTATCCAACTATATAAAGGTTTTTATTATTTTTGTATGTTTTTTAGGTTTTTATGCCCTTTTTGTCATGAGAACCCCCGATTTTTCAACAGGCAAAAACGCAAAACATGCAGTATTTACCAAAAATAAGATACAAAGTGAAATATTCCAAATGAGGGTATTAGAGCCTTGACTAAGTGAATATTTGATAACAACTTTGATTTTGATGCATTATTATTTTTGGAACAATATGAGTTTATTCAAAAAACTTACACCTTTTAACTTCGGGACCCCAAACGGGCCCTCTCATAAAAGTGAAATAAAAATGTGATATATCAATATTTTTTTTCACTTTCACCACATCAGATCTCTTCAACAGCTTCAGACCTATCCAACTATATAAAGGTTTTTATTATTTTTGTATGTTTTTTAGGTTTTTATGCCCTTTTTATCATGAGAACCCCCAATTTTTCAACAGGCAAAAACACAAAACATGCAGTATTTACTAAAAATAAGATGCAAAGTGAAATATTCCAAATGAGGGTATTAGAGCCTTGACTAAGTGAATATTTGATAACAACTTTGATTTTGATGCATTATTATTTTTGGAGCAATATGAGTTTATTCAAAAAACTTACACCTTTTAACTTCGGGACCCCAAACGGGCCCTCTCATAAAAGTGAAATAAAAATGTGATATATCAATATTTTTTTTCACTTTCACCACATCAGATCTCTTCAACAGCTTCAGACCTATCCATATATATAAGGTTTTTTATTATTTTTATAGGTTTTTTAGGTTTTTATGCCCTTTTTGTCATGAGAACCCCCGATTTTTCAACAGGCAAAAACACAAAACATGCAGTATTTACTAAAAATAAGATGCAAAGTGAAATATTCCAAATGAGGGTATTAGAGCCTTGACTAAGTGAATATTTGATAACAACTTTGATTTTGATGCATTATTATTTTTAGAGCAATATGAGTTTATTCAAAAAACTTACACCTTTTAACTTCGGGACCCCAAACGGGCCCTCTCATAAAAGTGAAATAAAAATGTGATATATCAATATTTTTTTTCACTTTCACCACATCAGATCTCTTCAACAGCTTCAGACCTATCCATATATATAAAGTTTATTATTATTTTTATATGTTTTTTAGGTTTTTATGCCCTTTTTGTCATGAGAACCCCCGATTTTTCAACAGGCAAAAACACAAAACATGCAGTATTTACCAAAAATAAGATGCAAAGTGAAATATTCAGGATGAGGGTACTAGAGCCTTGACTATGTCAATATTTGATAACAACTTTGATTTTGATGCATTATTATTTTTGCAGCAATAAGAGTTTATGTACAAAATTTAGACCTTTTATCTCCGGGTCCAAAATGGGCACTCTCATAAAAGTGAAATAAAAGTGTTATTTAGAAATATTTTTTTTCAGTTTTACCACATTAGATCTCTTCAACAGCTTCAGACCTATCCATATATATAAAGTTTTTATCAGTTTTATATGTTTTTTTAGTGTTTTATCCCCTTTTTGTCATAAGCACAGGAGAGAAAAACTCCTATGCAATATTTACCAATTTGTTATTTTCTGTCAAAAGATGTTTTGTTTTGTCATGTGTGTCTGTGTGTTTGCAATGCATGTTGATGCATAAACCACAGATCCCTGTGAGGTGAATTTAGCATGCATGCACTCCACGTTTGGTGCACTGGTTCCACACCCTTCTGCACTGTGGGCACAACACCCACTGCTTCTGCTTTCTTGAGGTCCCTGGCTGTAGCTTCTCCTCCTCCTCTTCTTTCTCCACATGACCATGGTCCTGGCCCTGGGCTTGTCGGACCAGTCTGTCTGCAGACAGTCCTCTGTGCAAATGCCTCCTCTTTGCCATGGCTGGGGCAATGAGAGCTCTGTCAACCGACTCTAAGAAGAGATGCCAGCTGCAGCACTTCGTGCTGTTCCAGCATGGGTCCACAGAAGTGAGCAGGACATAGGCATTGTAACATGACATGTCCATCATGTCATATTCCTAGATATACTTGAAACCTGCACGCATATGAGGTCTGCATGCAGGCAGACAACATCTTCAGCCCATAATATCTTCAGACAACCTCTTCAACCCATAATTTCCAGGTTTGGAGGGCACATACTCTCAAATGCAGTCTCAGGGCCGCTGATCCTGACAAATGCAAAGTATAAGTCCATCCTGGGGTCAAGATGGGAGGGGGAAAGAATGTCAGGGGCTCTTTATGTGTGGCAGACCAAAGGATTTCCCCATTTTCTGATCTCTATTGAGATATTACCACTTTCTCTTCCTCCTCCCCCGAGTTGCAGGTCCCCTAGTTGCCTAGCAGGAGTTCCACCTGACTCTCGGTTGACTTTTCACTGCTGGTAACTTGCTCCTCACTCTCCTCAGAGGACTGCAAGTCTGCAGCAGGGGCCTCGCCTAGTTTCATTCTTCCCCTGATGGCTGTCTTCAGGACATATGACCAGCCAGACAAGGCTGCAAACTATTCTCCCTGCATGTTTATGCAGGTGCATGTCTGTGTTTACTACACATCCAAAAGGAGAGACGAGGCTCTCTCTTGATAAGCCCAATTGGCCTTTGATGACACACACACACACACACACACACACACACACACACACACACACACACACACACAAAATGTATTCTCAATCACTTTCACTCTGTTTTATAAACTTAGCCAATTGGGCCTTTGATGACTGAAATTTCACATGCGGACACAGTAACTCTCTCTCACACACGCACACACTCACACACACACATAAAAAATACATTTTCACCCACATTCACACTACTCTTTTACATCAGTCCTACACACCAAGACCATTTTTGTGGTGCTCAGATTTCTTATTGCCATGCATTTTGGTAACGTAAGAGAACCAGTCCTCGATCGAAACCTTATGTGATAAAACCCTGCTGACCCTGGTGGTTTTGGGGGGGTCATGAACCGTAAAACCTTTTTTCCCTGTATTTTGAAGGTAGAGGCTTAGATTTATTTGGTATTAATGGGAAAAGAGTGATAATAGGTCAGGATTACAGTATATCAAAAATATGTCGTTATAATGGAAGTCAATGGGACCAAAACGGGTCCCGAGGGTAAAGAGTGTATGCATTTTGCATATCTCCTATTCTATACACCTTGTAATAGAGGGGAATTGGAATTTTAAAATTTAGAATAAAAGAAAAATCCTGGGGAAATTTTATACAGATAGCCTTTGAATTGACTGAGATATTGAAAAATGAAAAACCAAAATCAGCAGAATGTACACGTTTGGTACCCCAAGGTGCCTCGAGGGTTAAATTTATAAATGAATTACTAATTGTTCTGAGGAGCGTGCTGAGGGAAATAAACATACAAATTGTAATGATATAAAGATGTGATTGTGTTTTTCCCTAGGTCATGTGTGCTACTCTTCTGCATATTTTATATTTTATTAATCATTATATTTATTTACTCTCTTAATTCATGAAGGTATACTTACTGTATACTTCATTCATGGACATTTTATCTTAATTTCAATCTGAACTTCTGACTCCCTATTTCCACCATCCCCCCAACCTCACCCCACCCCACCCTTGACCCTCACTCATTACCCTTACGTCTGATCCTTTACTTTCCACCTATTCTTCCCCCCACCCCACCCTAATCCTAACCCCAGATCCTAAACCCTAATCCCAACAGTTTGTCCCAATAACTCCTTAAAAAGGCTCCAGTTAATCCAAAATGCTGCAGCCAGAGTTCTGACTTGAATTAGCAAGAGAGATCATATTTCCCCTACCCCTGTTAAATCCAGAATTAAATTCAAAATTTTTCAGGTTCCATCTTAAAGACCTCATAGTTCCATATTTTCCAAGCAGAACTCTCTGTTATCAGAGTGCAGGTTTACTTGTGGTTCCTAGAGGTTCCAGATGTAGAATGGGAGGCAGAGCCTTTAGCTGTCAAGCTCCTCTCCTGTGGATCCAGCTCCCACTTCAGGTTCTGGAGGCAGACACCCTCTCTACATTTAAGACTAGACTTCAAACTTTCCTTTTTTAAAAATCTTATAGCTAGAGATGGATCAGGTGACTCTGAACCATCTCTTAGTTCTGCTGCTATAGGTTAGTCTGCTGGGGGAACTCTACTGATACACTGAGCTCCTCTCCTCTCTCCTTTCTCCTCTATCCATTCAAATTCTACCATTGCATGTCATTAACTTTGTGTCTTCTCTCTCCTGTAGTTGTGTTTCCTCCTCTCTGTCTCCCTTTCTCTGTACGTTTCTGCAGGTATCCTCGGCCTGGAGCTGTATAATATCTCAGAATAAGAAACATTTTATTGCCAGGTGCGATAAAGGGCATTTTACAGCACTAGGAATTTGTCCTGATGCTAGGTGCAGACATAAGAGAAGAAAAACAAAAAAAAAAAAAAAAAATCAAAAGAATCAGAAGTCAGAATTGTAATATGAGAAAAATATTGTTGTGGCTGTGAAAATTAGTATGAGCATAAATATTAACGTAGATATGTATATGAACATAAATATGCATATTTGTAGTCAGTTGGGAGGGGTGGGTTGTGCAGAAGTTATCTGGGGGGAATTGGTGAACTGTTCCGCAGGCTGACAGCAGCAGGGAAGAAACTGTTCTTGTGGCGTGAGGTCCTGGTCCTGATGGACCGGAGTCTCTTGCCAGAGGGGAGAGGCTGAAATAGTGCATGGCGAGGGTGAGAGGGATCAGCTACAATCTTTCTCTGTCCACACTCCTGAATGCAGCCTCTTTGTTTGACCTCAGCTGTCTGAGGCTTTGTCATTGTTGCAAGTCACCCTGGTGCGTGATGGGATGACGCTGTCCTCACAGAAGTTGACGTATGATGTCACAGCATCCGTGTATTCGTCCAGACTATTAGTGGCAGACCTGAAAACGCCCCAGTTGGTACAGTCTAAACACTGCCGTAGTTCCTCCACAGCATCACTGGTCCAGTTCTTTGTTGTCCTCACAGCTGGTTTGTAGAGTTTTAATTTCTGCCTGTATGCTGGAATCAAGTGGACCATGTTGTGGTCTGACTGCCACAGTGCAGCACGAGGGACAGCACGATAAGCACCGCTGATGGTGGTGTAGCAGTGGTCCAGCACATTTTCCTCTCTGGTCGGGCACTTAATAAACAGTTTGAATTATGGGAGGTCGTTGGAGAGATTACCTTTGTTAAAGTCACCTAGGACTCCAGAATCCAGTTGACCTGCCCAATGTTCTTACTGCTTGTTGTTGTTTTTATTGCCTGCTGTTGTTTTCTCTTTATTTTTTCCCACTCACCCCAAAACGGTCGAGGCAGATGGCCACCCACCCTGGTTCTGCTAGAGGTTTCTTCCTCTAAGGGGAGTTTTTGCTCTCCACTGTTGCCTAAAGCTTGCTCAGATGGGACTGTTGAGTTTTCTAAATCATTTTTTGTATAACTCTACTCTTTAAGGTCTTAAAACTTAAACACTGTAAAGTGCCTTGAGATAACTTCTGTTGTGAATTGGCGCTATACAAATGAAACTGAATTGAACCTAGACATGACCTTAACCTATCTCACTCCTCATCTGTAACTTTCTCTAACCCTTTTACTAACCCTAACCACAAGATGTTAATGCCTTAATCTAATTCTAACCCAAACCTTAAAACCTAACCAGGTGATCTTCATGCCTTGACCCTAGTCATGGACATTCAATACTAACCCTGATCCTAACCCAACCCTAAACCCCGGATAAAGATAGTTCTTACTTAATCCACATTTCAAGTAGGCTATTCTCACATAATCTAAGCTAAATGGTAATGGTAAATGGTCTGCACTTATATAGCGCTTCTCTACCTAGTTGGTACTCAAAGCGCTTTACACTGCGTCTCATCACACACCGATGGCAGAGCTGCTATGCAGCTGACCTGACTCACCAGGGGCAACTAAGGGTTTAGTATCTTGCCCAAGGACACTTTGGCATGTGACGTGGCAGCCAGGAATCGAACAACCAATCCTGTGATTGGCAGTCAACTGCTCTACCTATTGTATATCTAACGAAAGCTACATAGTGTTAATATAGCTCAATAAAGATATATATGATCTCCAGCCAAAGCCTAAAAGCCACATCATCACATTCAGGACTTTCTTGCATTTATCTTTGATGTAGTTAAAACGTCCCTTACATGTTAGTCTGGTGTAGAACCAAAATATACTAAATGTTTCTACATGTTCAAAATTGGTGCCATATAATTTCAAAAGATAAATTTACCTCACCATATTTACTGTGAAAACTGAATTTATACTTGCACTTTAACGAGAATATTACAATACTTTTGAGATTTCACAGTTTCACAGTATTTGTTTTGTATTTTGTATATTTGTATTCACTTTTGTTGTGTATTCAAAATACAAAGAAACTGTGTTACTGTGTAATTTTGACATTTTTATTCAAATAATTATGGGCTAAAACATTTTGCCATAATGACATCACAAATTGGGGAGGGAAGGTGGTTGCAGTCTTATGGTTAAAACATTCATTTTTAAACATTTTTGGTTTTACAACATTCACATAGACATTCTGTTATTTCTAACTTTACAGCTGTTTTGTCATCTGATCAACAATAAATCCAATCATTTCAAATAAGCTGCTTCCTACATCATAGGAAAACTTAATTAATTTATTCACTTAATATATTGTTTTTTTCATATGTCAGCAAATTATATATTTGATTCTTCTATAGTTTGATTTTTTATGTGTATATATATATGTGTGTGTGTGTGTGTGTAAACGAAGCTGACAGAAGATTTCAAATCCTCCATGCACTAACTGAAGATTTAACATTCAGTGTATTTGTCAGCGACTTCACCTAAAATCTAAAGTCTTTGGTTGCTTTCAAAATGACATTCTTTAAGTTTATGGACTCTTATGCTCCGAGTGGTTCAGGTTCTCAACATTGATGAATTGAAAGTAAGAAATATCATATTCCTTTAATTCAGCTCACTTTGACCCTAGAACAGACAGGTGCTGTACACAGTGACCTTCTGACTGATCTCCTGTAGCAGCTCCTTCACAGCAGACTCCAGCTCCACCAGCTGCTCAGCCTTCAACTCCAGAGTCCGCTGGTTGTCTTCATATGATTTCTCCAGGTCTGAAAATCAATAAGAGTCAAATGATTAACTGAAAAATTGAAGTTTTAACATATCTGTAGGTTAACCTAAACTCTAACGCTGATATCCATGTTTTAACACTTTAACACACCCACACAGACAGAAAATCTGAGAAAATGGAAACATTTCTTTTGGAACAACACTCATCAAAAAGTTGTGTCCATAACCCACTGCTTTGTTGAGAGAAAATGTCTTGTGTCAGCAAGTCATCACAGTGATGTCAGTATAGCTCAGTGCTTCTCAAATAGTGGGGTGATGGGGGTGCGATGCTAGGGGGGCACGTGTGACGCGTAGTGTAGTAAACAAACCCTCAAGAGACACCATGAAAAAATATTTAACAGGGACAAAGAGAAAGAGAGAGAGGTAATGGAGAAACGAAAGTCCGCTGAAAAACGAGGAAATATGACGAAGGTTATGTAGCTCTTGGCTACGAGAAAAGACCGGTAGGTATACTGTTACTGGGGGGGGGGCGTAACAGAAAATAATTGAGAAGCACTGGTATAGCATAATTGTGTACGGTTTGGTGTCACCTTTCAGCAGTTGCAGCTTGTCACTGGCTTGTAGCAGCAGCTCTTTGGCTTCCTGCTGCAGAGACTCTGCCCTTTTCTTGGCATCTGCTACACCCTCTGCTTTCTGACCAATCAGCTGCTCCACGGTGGAGTACCTGTCCTTCAGTTCTGAGTCCAGGTCCTAAAGGCATACACAAAACATCAAAGACAATTGGATTTGCTGACAGTGACAATAACTACCTAATACCTTAATGGCATATTCAGCATGTTTGTTTGTCTATGCCCATTCGTACATCAAAACTGTATTAGCTGTAATTCCTCCTCGTGGTATTCACCCAACAATTGCTGCATTACCCATAACTATGACCTGGATGACTGACATCCTTCACAGGCACTGGTCATACTGCATACTAAAACCTTCCTTTCTTTGATCCCTTACTTTTACTGACAGATGCAGATTAGGCTGCAGCCTTTAACCTGATCAAACATTTATGTGAAGTTTATCATTAGGCTTTAGAATTTTTATGCGCATAAAACAAACAAGCAAATTTAAAAAGGGATTACTTAACAGCTGTAGTAATCATTTGTAAGGTATTAAACTTTAAACACTGTAAAGTGTCTTGAGATGACATCTGATGTGATTTGGGGCTATACAAATAAAATTGCATTGATTTGAAGAGTCAAAAGGTGTTCATCTGTCCACATGACGTTGTAGAGACTTAAGTAGTAAATGTGTACTGTCACCTCCTGGAATAGTTCTTCTACAGAAACAGGCCTGGCTACCAAATTCTGAACATCAAGTTTCCCACACGGATTGAGCTGCTGTGTGAAAAAATGGCTGAAAAGATGACTGCTGATCTCACCTTCTTCACCTCATCTGTGACTTTGCTGATGGTCACTGCTTCCTGATTGGTTATTTCAGTGTTCTGAGTGATGTTCAGAGCTTTGTCTCGCAGAACTGTCACATCCTGCTCAAGCTTCTGCAACCTCTGGGTGGCATTGTTGAGCTTTAGCTCTGCATCTGTTGTTTCTGACTCCACCTGAACACAGAGCAGATGACACATTTCACAGTCATGTGAGGTCAGGAACAGTTCAGTAAACATGTAAATAAATACACACTGAGTCAGTACTAACAGAGGACAGCAGCTTGTTTGTGTTCTGGATGTCAGCTGCAGCCTGCTGGATGGCACTGCTGGCAGCAGTCTGTGCTCTCTGAGCTTTGTCCAGAGCTTCCTTCACCATCTCTGCAGATTCCTTCACATCAGCTGCCTCCTCACTGAGCAGCACAAGAAAACACAGTTTAGAAGTCATTTTGCACATTGTCACAGAAGTGTTTTTAAAAACAGATCAAAACAAACATAATTTGAAATCTGCATAATAGTTGGGAGTTTTGGTTTAACAAGGGTCAATAAAACATCTCTTTTCACACTGATTACACACTGTATTCTTTTTATATTATTAACTTCTAATGTTTGCTCTGGTCCTGGGTAGACCCACCTGGCTTGACGGGCCTGGTCCAGCAGATTCTCGGCTCTTTGAATGTCCTCAGCACTCTGCTGCAAGATGTTCTCCACGTGTCCCAGTTCTCCAACCTTCTGCCGGATCTCATCCGTCAGGTTTTGCAGCAGAGCCGGCGTAGTTGGCATCTGCATGGCCAGAACCTCGTTAGCCACCAGCTCGATGCTTTCTAGGTCTGCAGCATCCTCTGAAACAACATGCATATTCTTTATTTTCCACCTTTCTCATCACTGATCTGATCATTCACATGTCTTTAGAATAGTAGCTTGACTGATGAAGCTACTTGGATGAGTAGCAAAACGTTTCAACCTAACAAGAAGGAAGTCCAGTTGCCATGACTTAACTTCCAGATCAACTACAATGATCCTCTCATTGATCAGTTATTAACAGAACAGGACACGGAACCAGTCAGGAGTGTCTACTTTAAAATAACCATTTGGAGAAGACACTGATTGTGATGTAACTGACTTCACATATCTTTTTTAGGGTTTCCTTAATTAATGTTGGTTTCTTCCATTAAGGGGACCATTTCCTCTCTGCTGTCTCCTAGAGCTGCTCGGGGAGATTTGTTGGCTAAGGTTATTTTGTTGGGATGTATTGCTAAACTACTGAATAGAATTGAAAACTGATAAACATTATAGATCTGTTGGATCAACCACATGACGTCACAGGTTTTGTAACTGGTTTTGTGTGGTTGCATTAAACAGGAACTGAGAGACATACGCGTAAGGAAGTCTCGGATCTGTCTGATGAGTCCCCTCAGCTCCTCATTGCTCTGGTTCACTTTTTGCTTGGCTCGGTTGGTCTTCATCAGGACATCCTGAGCACCAAGCTTGGCCTCGTCTGCCTTCAGCTTGGCCTCTGAGACCTAGAGACAAAAAACAGTTCAGAACACAAAACAAAAAAACATGTGAGAAGCCACTATAAGAGGCACTATAGACCAGAACCAAGAGATGTTAGACAAACCATCTTGGACAGTTTTTCCACTTCCTCCATGGCGGTGATGATTTCCTGTTCCGACTCTTGAGCTTTTGTCCACACACTGTTGGCCATCGTCACTATGCCATCACATCCTTCACCTCCACACCTGGCCCTACCCTGAGAGTCCACACAGCTCAGACCTCCACAGGAAGAGGACGAGCACGAGTCCTGACCCAGTGATGAACTGCCACAGGTCTGTAAGAAATATATTTTAATCAAATTTAATAAATTTACTGCTTATCTGAAGTAAGTAATTATGTATTTTGCCAATTTAACACTTAAAAAAAAAAAACTTCAGTACATGCCAAAATTTGCACTTTAAACAAATATTACAATTATTACTGATCACCGACATAAACATAAAAGATAAATCTTTCACCTTATGGTTGATCTCTGATAGGTCCAAACTCTGCAGCTCGCCTGCCAGGTCATCGAGTCTCTGAGCATGCTCAGTGTGTCTCTTCATGAACATCTCTCGAGTTTGGTTCAGTTTGGTCTCAGTGAGTTCCCGTAGTGCCGCAGAGGTTAACACTTCGCTGCCAACATCCATGGTGGTGGCATTGGCTCGAGTTTCAGCTGCTTGGGACTGCAGTAGGTACTTTGTGATGCTATCCCTCGCCCCTGGCAACAGACAGGAAGGAACTATCATCTAAGAGATTGAAACTTGGCAGAGTTTGACATCCACAACCTATCCAATATTATATAATACACTGATCAAATAAATAAAGGGAACACAATGATTCCAATGTAAGTCAAAGTCCATCACACTTCTGGGATGTCAACCTGTCCAGTTAAGACAATTAGAGGCAATTTGCAGCACAACCCCTGGTGGTGTCTGCAACCCACAGAAGTTGCTCAGGTAGTGCAGCTCATACAGAATGGCACATCTATGCGCACTTTCGCAAGAAGGTTTGCTGCGTCTCCCAGCCGTGTCAAGAGGATGGAGGACATACCAGGAGACAGGCCTGTACACCAAGAAACGTGGAGGGGGCCGTAGGAGGACTACAACCCAGCAGAAGGACTGCTATCTGCTCCTTTGTGCAAAGAGGAACAGGAAGAGCACTGCCAGAGCCCTACAAAATTACCTCTAGCAGGCTACTAATGTGCATATTTCTGCTCAAACTGTCAGAAACAGACTCATGAGCATGACCGGTTTAGTGGTGGGTCAGTGATGGTCTGTGAAGGCATTTCCTTGGAGGGCCACACAGACCTTTATCTGCTAGCCAGTCTGACTGCCATTAGGTACTGGAATGAGATTGTAAGACCATATGCTGCTGAAGTGGGTCCTGGGTTCCTTCTGACGCATGACAATGCTAGGTCTCATGTGGCTGGAGTGTGTCAACAGTCCCTTTATGATGTAGGCATTAATGTTTTGAACTGGTCTGCCCCAAGACCTGAATCAGTCGCATACCACTGAGGCATCATGTCTCGTTTCCACGCTACCATGAAGACGGTCCTTGCCTCTGTGGACGTCGGCAGCTATTTCTTTGAGGTCTCAACTCTACGCTTAATAGCCCAGGACTGGAATTTCCTACAAGTCTACCACAGCCTCCAATAACTAACTGGACTCCACATTAACTGTTATACTGAACTGCCTGCTGTCTAACACATAGCATGTAATCACCCATATGAGGATGGGTTCCCTGTTGAATCTGGTTCCTCAAGGTTTCTTCCTGTTGCCTTCTCAGGGAGTTTTTCTTGTCATCGTCTTCAGCGTGCTCATTAGGGACAATCTGATTATTGGTTGCTCTACATCCCAGTGAGCCCTCATCTCTGTGTTTCCTTCTGAACCCACCCTTTTAGTTAGGCTGTCATAATTAGTCCTGCCTGAGTCCCTGCTGCACTATACTAAATATACATTCACCTCAAACTTTATCTGACTGTGAATACAAATAACTGCAATCTCTCCTCTTCTCTCTCTTTCCCTCTCCCTCTCTCTTTTCCCTCTTCCTGTCTCTCTGTCGAGCTACACGTCATTCCACCCTTTGCCCTCTGGACCTGTCTGACTCGTCCTGACGCCCAACTTCTGGCTGGAGATCTCGTCGCCTGGATCTACCGTTTGCCCTATGGGATGCGTTTGGTGACTGGATTGGTCACAAGCTACTATGTTGTCGGTCCTGGCCTCGGCGGACGTCGGAAGCTGTTTCTTGGAGGTCTCGACTCAACGCTCGATAGTCAAGGAATGGAACAAGTCTGCCTGCAATAACTAACTGGACTCCATATTAACTTAAAAGACATTAACTGTTATACTGGACTGCCTGCTGCCTACACAGCATATAATCACCAATATGAGGATGGGTTCCCTGTTGAGTCTGGTTCCTCTCAAGGTTTCTTCCTGTTGCCTTCTCAGGGAGTTTTTCCTTGCCACTGTCGCCCTCGGCTTGCTCATCAGGGACAATCTGATTATTATGATTCTTACACATTCACTGTTCATGTACTGTTCTTTGGTTGTGTAAAGCTGCTTTGTGACAATGTCAATTGTAAAAAGCGCTCTACAAATAAAATTGAATTGAATTGAATTGAATTATTATGATTTATACACATTCACTGTTCATGTAAACGTCAACAGTTACTTTGGTTGTGTAAAGCTGCTTTGCGACAATGTCAGTTGTATAAAGCTCTATACAAATAAATTGAATTTAACTGAACTTCAAACTTGCTTATAGTTAGAGATGGATCAGGTGACTCTGAACCATCTCTTAGTTCTGCTGCTATAGGTTAGTCTGGGGGACCTCTACTGATACACTGAGCTCCTCTACTCTCCCCATTATTTTAATTTTATTTGAAGATAAAAAGTTGCCAAGGAGCAGTGTGAAAAAATCCTCTGATAACAAAGACAACATTAAATTTCATTAACATTCAATGACCTGTAAAAGCACCTTAACATCAATCCTGTGTTAGAAGAGGCAAAGATGGCTGGAGCAGAAGTCTGATGCTCATGTTGCATATTTAGCTTAAATTATGAAATAAATCAATATCCAAATTATTCCAAAAGGTTCAGAATTAGAATCTGGATCTGAGCCCGTGTTTCGGAGCTAAACGCTTATTTATTGGAGCAGATGCTGTGAGCTTCATATGAAAAATAATAATGTGGAAAACATTAACAGTGGTCTTAAACCTCCACCCTTTACTGACCAATGACCTCCTTTTACCTCTGACGTCGGAGTTCTTGATGAACTCGACCTGATCCAGCAGATCCTGAACTGTCCGCTCAAGTTTCTGAGCATCCGACATCATAGACTCAAGCTTGCTCTCTGCAGCAGAGTCCTGGTCCTCCACCTGCACAATAGTCTGTTCTGTGACATTTAACATCCGGCTTAGGGCCCCCATCAGGTCACTGAAGGACGAGCAGAGATCAGAGGTCACAGTTTCCGTTAATTTGAATTGCTTAAATCTCATTTTAAATATTTTACCATAATAATCATAAATCATAATGCAGATAATCTTACATGGCCTGCTGCAGCAGGTGTTGGATCTCGGTCAGTGGTTGTGAGGCTGGGTTCTGGTTCATGAAGGTCCGGATGTCAGCGACACTTCTCTCCATACTGTCAATGGACTTCCTGTATGGTCCGCTGACTCCGCTGGCTTTGATGGCATTGACCTTGTTGACTAGACGGTGTGTCTGATTGGTCAGCTGACCAATAACATCATCCCACTCTGCAAAGCACTGATGACAGCGGTGGCAGTCCGGGAATGTTCCAGAGAATCCACGGGCACATACATCGCAGCGTGGCCCAGACACACCATCAACACACACACAGTGACCATTCACTTTGTTGCACTGGAGCTGAGAGACGCCACGAGGGTCACAGTCACATGCTGAGGAGAGAACACAGGCTTCATCACTTTCTGGTCAATATCCAACTTTTTTAAATATGCCAAAGCTTCAAACTCTGCATTTGCTCTGAATAAGAAAATATTGAGTTTTTCAGTCAAAAATTTAATTTCACACCTGTTGGACCTTTACTCATTGACCATCAGCTCTCGATTGTGCAGTACTCAAACACTTTAGGTCTCTAGTCTGGCAATAAGTAACACTAAGTTCTGTATGGCTTAAATAACCTCTCGCATACAGCTGAGCTGTAAAACCCCATCAGACCTCAAACTCTTCTCAGTCTGCCGCACTCAGAAGATCACTTCAGATTCATAACAAAACATGGACCTCTTTAAGTGAACACACACGTAGTTTCAGGCATACACACTAACAGGAAAAACAACAAAGACAAACATTCAGTAAAAATCTGTGGGGGTGGATGTGATTGCGTCTGATGACCCAGATGTTGTGAGCAGCTTAATAATTTCTTTTTCCAGCTTCCTGACTTGTATCAAAGCAGCTTTTTTGGAACATTGTCGGAACATTGTTTGGAACATATCATGTTGGATAACACAGATGTTCAGAAATTAATTTAGACTCATTTACCATGACGCATTTGGGATTACATTTGAACTAATGAGAAAAAGAAGCTTCCTCACTGGTGGTCTCAGACATTTGGACCTTGCTGTGTAAATCCAAACAGAACCTTCAACATGATAAATGCTCACTGTTTGGAGAGTGAAGAGCCTGTGAATAAGATTGAATTGACTGAAATGAATTGATTTCAACAGTTTTTTTTGCACACATCCACAATTTGAAGCACCCCGCTTTGAACACAGTTCTTCCAGTTTTGCTTTGGTCTCCTCTGTCCTTCAGTCAGGCTCGCTCTTTTTTTTCCACCAAGAATCCAGTTTGGAAAAGTGAACATGAAGATGTACAAGAACATGATGACGCACACCTACCGTGGCATTCGACCTCTGGGTCTCCCCAGAACAGCTCTCTACATTCGCTACATGTTCTTCCACCAAAGCCAGGTTGACAGGAGCACTGACCACTGATCTGTGGACAACACAAATTTATATTCAAACGTGCAAAAAAAAATATATATATATTTTTTTTATCATGGCCCTGAAGCTTGATCTTGCGGCTCCAGTTAAAATTCTCAGCAGCATCGGAGAGTTTCTTGAGCAACAAAATATCACTTTAATAGATTTAGTCAAACTTTTCATGATGTTCTTCTGGTTTCAGTACAAAACATTATTTTTCCTCATCACCTCATTGCAGGACGTCCCATAGGAATGCTTGGGGTTGCAGTCACAAGTCTGACAGCCGCCACCACTTGCCATGTTCCATGTGTCGGGTGCGCAACGGTCACAGTGTTGACCAATCACGTTCGGGAGACAGTGACACTGCCCACTGCTGCGGTCACAGTGACAGTCACTGGATGACAAACAGCTGGACGGATCGCTGCCAAGCTGGTTACAAATACACTCTGTGGACAGTCACCAGACCTCATTAGGATTTATCAAGATTTAGATCTTGATAAATCAAGAACCTATTACAGCGAATTGATACTCAGGCTAAATATATATACTAAACCCATTGAACCCAGTGCACTTACTCCTGCAGTCCTGTAGCAGGGCGTTGCCATAGTAACCCAGTTTGCAGTTTTGGCAGGCAGGGCCGTCGCTGTGGTACAGGCAGCGCAGGCACTCGCCGCTTCGGGTGTCACACGACTCTGGGTCCAGCACATCAATGTTGTTGTTGCACTGACAGGGCTGACACTGCCCCCCCACCTCCCCAGGGTTTCCATAGTAACCGGGTGAGCAGTCATCACAGCGAGCACCTGGGCAGGTGAGAACAAGACAGAGTTACAGGTGTTGTATAAATGAGAAATCTGTTTTACTCTCTGCTTTCTTCTGCTAACAAAGTTGTATTACTTTCCTTCCAGCAGCATGTTTACTGAAATGCTTTGTTTCAGTTTTACTCTTAATACAGTGACATACATTGAACAGTGTTTAACTGTTTCGTAGCTTAGCAAACTATTCTTCATCACCCCAAGAACACCTCCATATAGTTTAAACATGTTTCCAGTGTTTACAGCTGCAGCTTGCACACTTAAGTTCTCTTTCTGTTAATGGTGTATAACTGGCGCTTTTTTCAAGGTGTGTCTTTAAATATTTAAAGTAAACAGCCAATCAGTAGTTTTCATGTTAGACTAATTTAGAATAAACTTTGCGTCCACAGGATGTTTACGTCAGACTTATTTAAAGTGGAAAAAGGATGAGAAAGTTGTTGATTGATGTGTCTGTTAACAGCTGGTTTCCTGCTCTAATAACAGGCCTCCAGTCCATCACATTCCTGCTTTGTTTACATCACACTAAATCACAGAGCTGCTCGTCTTTTAATTAAAACCCTTTTTGTCATGGCAGCTGTCTGACTCACAACAGCTGAAAAATACCAGAGATCTGTTCACCAGGCTACACTGCTGACTTTCCTGAATAAATCTTGTTTTAATTCACATTAAACTTTACTCCACTTCACTTTCTACTAACTTCACATCTGCTTAGTTTTAATGTTTCTAGTATTGAAACTAATTCTGAGGGTTTTAATCTTAGTGTGAAAAAGATTTGACTTTGGATTTAAATTAATTTAATTCAATTTACCTCAGTTACATAGAGTTTTTACCTCTGTATCCTGTGTTGCAGACGCATGTGACCTGCTGAGACTCGTCACCACGGTAACAAGTTTCTGCAAACTGGCGGAGACTGCCAGGTCCATCGGGGCACCTGCATGGTCGACAGTGGTCACCTGACCCCAGCACCGGGTTGCCATAGTAACCATCCAGACACCTGAACACAGGTGAGTTAGTGATGAGGACAAAACAATCTGATCAACACCTAAGTCACCTGACTGCTGTACCTATCACAGGTATGGCCGGTGCTGTGATCCCTGCAGTCGATGCAGCGCCCAGTGTCAGGGTCGCACTCGTCGGCGTGTCCGTTGCAAGAGCAGGGGCGGCAGGTGGGGAAGCCCCAGTGACCCGGCAGACACCGCTCACACTGACGACCAAACGCTCCAGGCACACACACACACTGGCCGGTCAGCTGATCACAGAAGGGGTTTTGGGATCCCTGAGGGTCGCACACACACGCTGCAAAAACGCAAACAAAACACACTTTAAAAACCTACTTTGCACAATATACACATTAGACTCATTATGCTGCACAGGTCCTGACCTTTGCAGCCGGTGGGTCCAAAGTGAAATGTAGCTGGAACACATCTGTCACAGTTCCTGCCAACCACGTTGGGGCGACACTGACACTGACCCCCGTTTGGGTCACACACTGTGCTGAGGGAGCCCTGAGGGTCACACTGGCATTCTGGGAAATGAAGTCAGTAAAACACCAGCCTTTAATAAAGACCTGTCCACGGATACTGCCTGAGAGCTCAATAATTGACAAAGTGGGTCTGAAGATGTTTGAACAATGTGAGGAAGAAGAAACCAGTCGAGTCTTGTTGAGGAGGTTGAAGACACATGGAAAGAATGACAAGTGACCTTATTTAGAGATTAACTAAAATAACAGGAAAGAGGAAGTGTAAAAGCAGATGATGTGGATGTTCAACATTGGAATAAAAAGAAGTGTTGAGAGAAGACAGATGTTACTGGGGTGATGATGTATTCTTCTATGTCAATGCTGTTCTCCTGTGAATCAGCTTACCTGTAACCCCTCTTTAAACCATTCACAGTGGAGCTCTGACCTGAACAGTGTTCTTTGATTATCACAGTTGACTAGACAAGGTACAGGACAGAGTCTGGGAACCCGAGTCAGAATCTTCAGGTCAGAAACAGGTTTCCTTTTTTTGTTTTATATAGTAAACACCCTGTTCCATATAATTGATAATTTCGTGAGGTCCACCAAGGCTCAATAGTCTGTCTATGAAAACCAAGACCCAGGTCAAAAATCTTGTAATGCTGGACACAGTTGGACCTACCTATTCTCTGTGTGCAAATCACCACCAGATGTTTTTTAATCCCTGAGAGGGCTCTTACTGTTCTCATTCCAGAGGTCAAAGGTAGAACACAGTTGAGATGCATCAGACATCCCACAGCAACATTTCTTTTTCTTCTAAAACTCAGTTTCATGGTTTGTTGCTAAAAGTGTTCAAAGTGCAGTTTATGAATCTCTCCTGAATAATGACAGAAAACCATTGAATGCGACAAATTCTCTTAAATCACCCGAGAGTCACTAAAAACTAAATCTGAATAATTACAGTGGGTTTTAAATAAAACTAAATTTAATTGACTTTAATAAAACTGTTTATTATTAGTTATGAATTTAAGAGATCAGAGAATGAGATCGGCGGACCTGAAATTGTGGATGTGGCGTTAATGATGCAGTATCTCTCTTTTTGATAGAGAGCAGGGCGTAGCTCCCTTACACAGAGTAGATTGTAGAAGAAAGGCTGCAGAAGGAATGCAAGCCATTGCTCCATTTGTTATCGTCTGCGCTCGTTTCTACATAAGGCTCCATTAGTAAAAGCGGAAGTAAGAGTAATTTATTAAAACCTCTGCCTTATTGTGCACAAGCAAAAAGAAAAGCTCAGGGGCTAATTTCTAATTGCTATGAACATTTTAAACCAAAAGCTGACTTCTGCTACGTGTTAAAATTGAGTAAGTCCTGGTGGACAGGAACCCCGACACTTAAAATAATGCTCTGCTGCTATGAATAAACTTTCTACAGGCAATGTGAGTTTATCTAGATAGAATCATCAGATTTCAGGTGTATTGGACTACCTTTAGCTCCCTGGTGCAACATGGCAGAGATGCTGAAGATAAAGTTTCTGCAGATTTCTGTCATTGGTGTCTTGACAACACTCTGACTGTTCTCCAGACAACGATAACGCTGGAAAGTTTCCCAGCCGCTGTTCCTGCTAGAGTCACCTCCCTCTGAGGCCGTGAAGATCTCGAGGTTCTTACAGTGAGGCATCAACACAATCTGAGAGGAGGAAAATCAAGAAACTAAGAGAAAACAAACAGTCTCAGGTTCAATATATCTACAGGTACTGAGTTCCTGTCATAGAGCTACTTTGTAAAAAAGTATATTGAAATAAATGTCACTTCACAATCTATGCACAGTGCAAAAGTATGTTCCAATTCCAATTGAACACATTTAAAAAATTGAGTTTCCTTACCGAGTCGATAAGCGTGTATGGAGACTGGACGTCACTGACAGCTGAGTACAGAGGCAGACTCAGACGCACAGTATAGTTCAGACCAGATTCAAAACAAACCGGTCTAGGAAGAACCACATACCTGTGGAGACAAAATCCCAGCTGTTGTAAGGTTCAGTTACCTTAAAGATTAAACATTTCAAGATATTTTCCTTTTTTTATGCACACCACCAGCTGCAGGAAGGAGCATAAGGTGCCAGTGCATTGTGGATTGGGTGGCAGTTGTGGGAGGGTGCCTTGTTGACTTAATCCCTTGACAAGGAGTCTGGATATTGGGACATGGAACATCACAATGCTTGGGGGGAAAAGAACCTGAACTTGTGCTTGAGTGGTATCGTCTAAAAATAGTGACAGAATGGTGCTATACTAAAAATTGATACCATAGCAGTAATTGTAACTGCCTTACAGAATGAACTGGTATACTGCTCTGCACTATACAGAATACACAAATGCAGGATATGTTTAATTATTATGTTGAACTAATCTAGGTGATATCACCTTTGAAACATATTTCCTGTTGGTCACACATAAACACATATTTCACAAAATAATGCTACCGAGATCCAGGGTGAAGTGAAACCATCTGGGTGTCATCATCAGGCACGGTGTTAACGCAGCGGCTGTCTGCCCTGATTAGTTCCGGCCTCATCACAGTCATCAGAACCTCCTCCCATTGGTCAGGCAGCTGCAGGGGAAACAAACTTTTACTCTCAGTTTATACTTCTAAAATCATTATTCTTAATGTTTGTTTACAAAATTCTAATTCTAATTTATTAATTCTCTTAATGTATATAAGAGAATTAGTAAATGAAAGAACTGCCACAGAACTGCAGGCATTGATCCTCCAAACTAATGTGAAAGTATATGTAAGACACTCACTTCCCACCAGCTATGTGTAACTTAGCCAAATTAAAACTAAAAGACAATGATTGATGTTGGACATGTGGAATAAAGGTTTTTAATCCACTGTGGCCTAAAGCTTGCTCAAATGGGATTGTTGTTTTTTTTTTATATCATTTTTTATATACTTATACTCTGTAAGGTCTTAAACCTATAGGGGGTGGCTGTGGATCAATAGGTAGCAGTTGACTGCCAATCGCAGGATTGGTGGTTCGATTCCCAGCTGCCACGTCACATGCCAAAGTGTCCTTGGGCAAGATACTGAACCCCTAGTTGCCCCCGGTGAGTCAGGTCAGCTGCATAGCAGCTCTGCCATCGGTGTGTGAATGTGTGTGTGCTTGTGTGTGTGAATGGGTGAATGAGACGCAGTGTAAAGCGCTTTGAGTACCAGTCATATTCTTAATTTAGTGAAGGTTCATTTTCTCTAAAATTAGACAGATGTTGAGAAAATGTCAAAACGAAGATTGTTGATGGGAACTAACCCTTGGATGCCATACCTGATCTATTTGTTAAATCTGGTTATGATCTAATAATAATCTGATTGTTCATCTGTATCTAAGTTAGCTGAGAATCTAACAGGACAGATCTCTTATGTCAGGTGAATAATAACAATGGTTTGTTAACAAAAAAATATCTAGTAATTATATCCCACGTTAAAAGGTCCTGTTTGGTGGGTTTTACTGAATTTGTCTGTATGCAAAACCAGCGTTTGTGGATTCAGGTGTACCTGAGGCTCATAGCGAATGAGAATGTCGTACTCCATGGAGTGAGGGATGTTGTCCAAAGAGAACTCCAGGAAGGCCCCCTCTGGCACGCTAACCAAGCCAATACCAGTCCAGGTGGGAAGGCGGTCCTGAGGGTGGGGGCGTGGGACCATTGTCACTCCCTAAAAAATGAGATGAAGACATGAAACTCGCAACAATAATCTCTGAACTATACACATGCTATACTGAGGCCTTTTGTTTTCCGTATTTTGTTCAACAGAAGAAAACCTTAAAAACCAATAAAACTATTTTATCACAAAAAGAAAAAAAACACAGGAAAATGTTTGTTAAGAAACATTTCCCTAGTAACATACACTTGAGAATTTAGTGGGATTTATTGTATTGTTCCCTTCTCCATGGACCTTGGAAGAAGTGAAGCCAGTAATTGGTGTCTCCAACTATCTGACTATCTTTCATTTAAAAACTTTAATGACAGCCTTGGAAAATAAAGTATAAGTTACTTTAAACATGGTCTGATCTTAGTTAAAATATAAAATATTTAACAGCCTATTTTGATGAAGGATGTTTAAGGGGTCACTTACATTTTCCCACCAGTACTGTGAACATTTAATAGCTATGTCCAGTAAAGACAAAAAAATCTGCATGTGTGATCTTGTATATATTTATTATAAATGTGGACCAAGTGTTTGAAATATCAAATGATAAAATCAACTAAAAGCTTTTGAAAAAAAAAAAAAAAAACTTTAGAAGGTGACTTACAGGTCCAAACTTGGCGTCCTCTGCCTCATAGGTGTAGTGATCCAGAGCAATGAAGTAGAAGCCAGACTCGACCTGATCGCAGCGACGACCGAACATGTGATCTCTGCAGACACACTGTCCACTCACCTGATCACACCTACCGAACCATAGAAGTGAACATTTTAAAAGTAGTGATTAAGAAAAGAAAAAACGGAGCAAAGCAGGAACAAAAATAGAAAAACAAAGTTGAGGAACTGCTTTAACAACACGGTCTGGGACACTCTCTGCAGACCACATGGGGAGGACACTGACAGTCTCACACACTGTACCAAGGACTACATAAAACTCTGTGAAAAAAACACAGTGCCATCCAGGAGTCTGCAGTATTTTCCCCAACAACAAGCCCTGGGTGAGTCCTGAGCTGAAGGCCCTACTGAACGAGAAGAAGAGGGTTTTCTTCTCAGGGTAAATGGGGAGCTGAGTGCTGCGAGAACCGAAGTACAAGATCAGGAGATACAAGGTAAGCTATGGCAAGAAGCTGGAGCAGCGCATGGAGCAGAACATTGTCCAGGAAATTGTTTTGTGTGAGAGATGTGTGAAGAATGGAAACGGTGGGGATGGTCACTAGGTCACTGGGGGCCAGTAGGCCACAGGCCCAGACCACATTAGCTCCAGGCTTCTCTGGGAGTGTGCAGACCTGCTGAGTAAGGTGGTCCTGTACATGTTTAACCTCAGCCTCAGGATAGGGAGAATCCTGGAAATCCCAAAATAACGTATCACAGGGAACTGACAACCAAGACTGTAACAGCCGGGTCGTTTGCTGTGTAAACAGGAATTTTCCCATTGTGGGATTAATAAAAGTCTCTTATCTTATACATGACCATTTGATTACACTTAAGGCTATTTGGCCTATTTCAGGTGCTTGAGGTTGAGTTTCTAGCACAAGGAGACTTCTACATGAACAGCATCAGACAACTGATGCTTTGGTTAGTGGAGACCCCGCGCCATCTCCTGTGTCACAGCAACCTCAGGACAGGATGAGAAAGACGCCGGAGTTGCAGTTTAAAACTATTTAAACATGTTTTTTTGTTGCGAGTTGTACTTTTACATCTGAATTTAATGATGTCATGCTTAATTTCCTTTGGGTTCTCATGCGTGTTGTAACATTAATAATAATAATAATAATAATGATAATAATAACAGCATTACAAAGAGAAGAAGATGATGTAGGTACAATCTATTTGTCACTTTTCATATGATCAACTCTGAATGTTATCAGGTTTTCATTCCTTCGTATTTAAACCTTTACAGCGTGAAGACAAAGACTCAGATGAGAGAGTTGATGCATTAGTTGTTGTCACCTCAGCTGACAGCAGTTAGCTCTTAGCTGCTATCAGCAGCTCCCACAGTTGGCTGCAAACTGGAAGAAAACTTACTGGTTGTTGATGGCTCCTCCAAGATCACAGTCACAGGGTCTGCAGCCATCCATATCATTACTGAGCCCCCAGTGTTCAGGCTGAAAACACAGTACATGTTGTCATGAGGTTATTTTGTCACCTTAGGTTGTTCCTGTAAATATTTGATGTGAAGCTTTCAGAGGAAGTTGTACAATCTTTCATCTCCAGCTTTAATGTGGTATTATAGGTTCCACATTCAGAGAGATTAACTCTGTGAAATCACTGAATATTTTTAAAGTGTTTGTGCAGATGAAATAATATTTGACAGATTTTAGGAAGACAGTATAGGTCGAACAGCAGATTTCAGACTTCACCTGTGTGTGACCATAATAATATTGTATGTGAGTTACAGTTCACAATCAATGGGTTAACTTATCTTTACATTTAAAAATAAAACTCCAAATGCAAATGAAGAGGCATGATGTAGTGTCTGAGAAATGTATTGATATTATTTCGAAATAAAATCTTTTCATTGAAAGATCTCAAAATATGAATTTTTAAACAGCTCTCACTAATTAGCATCAAATGGAGCCACAGGCCTCTTTTGTCTTGACATGACAACATAATATACATGAGATGTAAACTGTAATTATTAGGCATGTAGTGTTTTACTGCACAAAATAACTAATATTCTGAGGTTCATCTTTTCTTTGTCAAGACATTTTTCATCAAAAGGTCAGGAGATTATTCAGCAGCTCCACTGTGAAATAATGGCTCCAAGATGTATTCTCAAAACAAAAAATAGACCAATACCATGACAGCTTCTCAATTTAAGAGTTAGCAAATGTACACAAAAACATAGGCCATAACAATAACACCACCTGGTGGTTTTAATGTTGTAGTAGACAGGGGTCAACGTGTTTTCTCTTCTTCTTCTCTCACGTAAAAATGTTTACCTCTATTAGAGATTTTTTATTAACACACTAGTACACAATGTTTGTCTGGTTCCAGGCAAAAACCATGTTCACAACTGGTAAATCATCTGGTGTCACTTTAAAACACATCTTGGTCTAGAATGTGAAACACGAGGAAAAAGCTTTTTCTCACCACACACTGGTCGCAGTCTCGTCCCATCACCAGACGTTTACAGAAGCAATTTCCTGTTTCACTGTCGCAGGGATTTCCTCCAGGAACAGTCCCCACTGGGCTGCATGTGCATGCTGAAACAATGCACACAACATACGTTGGCATGTTGAATGTAATTCCTGTCCACACACCCTCTTCTGGTGGCTGACTGTTCTTTTGTATTTTATATAATATGTAATATCTTCCCCTGCATTTTATCATCTTCCTCTGTGTATCTAGTTCAAGATTCAAAAAACTTTATTAATTCTAGAGGGAAATTGTTTGTGTTGTATTTTGTCTTTGCAGCTCATTGCTCAGTCTGTAATGTGCCTCTTTTTAATGTATATGTTTGTGCAGGTATTGCATATATTGTGCATTTGTACCCTTGCAGCCCTCTGGCTCATCGCTCAGTCCATAATGTGCTGGCTTGCAGCGCTCACAGCGCTCTCCCTCAACGTTGAGTTTGCAGCGACACTGTCCAGCAATAAGACCAAGTCGAACGTCTGTCATCCCGTCACAGATTCCTCCGTTCAGTGATCCCAGAGGGTCACAGTTACAGGCTACAGACACACAGCACAGATCAGAAGTGGAGTGAATGTTTCAGTTTTTTTGGACAGCTGCACATTGATTACAGCGCTACTACAGGTTTCTGTGTCTTGTCACTTCGACATGTGGTCAGGAGGATCCAGGGAACTGAACCACCAGGTTGCTTTGTTTTGTCTGGCTGGGACAGCTGTGGTTCGGGAGGTAGAGCAGTCATCTACCAATCATAGGATCAGTGGTTCGATTCCCAGCTCCTTCTGTCACATGTCCTTGGGCAAGACACTAAACCCCAAGTTGCCCTGGTGAGTCAGGTCAGTTGAGTATCAGTTTGGTAGAAAAGTACTATTTAGGTGCAGACAATTTACAATTTAAGTCTGTTTTACATTAAACAAAGATTCAGAAAAAAACGGCCAAATCATCAGTCTGTGATTCAAAATGGTCAAATTGTTTTTCACTGAGAAAAAACAAACAAAACTTTTTTTCCTTTAAGTACATTTGACTTATGTACTTTTAATTTTGATTGCAGTACTTACTTTTAATGGAGTATTTTATATTGGCAACTTATACTTTTATTACTTTAAGTAACTAAATAGTTCTTCTGGTGGGGGTGCTGAAAAGTGCAATATTTAAATTATCACGTCAGAATAGAGTGGTTTTGCACAGAGCCTAGATCAGGACTCACATTGGCAGATGGTCGGGTCTCTGATGTCTCTTTCTGGATGTTGATAATAAAACGGTTTGCACTGCTCACAGTTGTTTCCGGCCGTGTTGTGTTGACAGTTGTCACAAACTCCTCCGCTGACATTTCCTGAAGCCACGAACACAGCAGTGTCGAAGTGACATGAGTCTGAGTGTTGGTTGCAGTTACACTCTGCAGACACCACAGAAGAAGAAGAGAGATTTGATCAGGTAAAAAACAAGATGCTGTAATCAGAACACGATTCAGGTAAAACCAGTTCAATGTGCAGCAGCAGCTCCAGATCCAGCTCACAATGACTGATTATTATAACAATATCAATAATCACAAATCAGTCTAGTAACACTATGAATGATATCATAGTTGATAGGGGAGACCAGTATAAAGCAGAAAAGGCCAGTATAGACCAGAATATACTCACTCTTGCAGGCATTGGTGTTGCGTCCTTCTGCAGGTCTCCAGGGAAGATCGTGGTGGAAATCCTGACACTGTTCACAGTTCAGACCTTTAGTGTTGTGGTTACACATGCAGTGACCATGAACCTGCAGACACACAACACAGTCAAATATACACACTGATATACACGTGCATTGACTGCTGACCTGCAGACACACGAATACAGATGATAACTATTTAAAAAGTTACACTGATGATAAAGCAAATGAGTGAAAACTGGTTCTACAGAGTAAAGTCAGAATTTAAATGTCGTTGAAACTGGTGCAGTAAAAACTGTGTCAACTGTTGCTTCAACTAAAAGAAACTAAACTAACAAATAAATAAAACTAAAGACTTAACATCATTCAACATCAACTATTTGCCACCGCTTTAAACCGGGACAGTTTTCTTCAGTTTGTCACCTCCAAAGCCAATACGGGACTCACCATGCCCTCACTGGTCTGGCTGGCTCCCTGGATGGGGGCACACTCGGAGGCGTGTCCATAGCAGAAGCAGTTTCCTCGAACCACCATGTCATAGATGGCATAGTAGTACTTCTCCTTGATCTCCACGCGAGAGTCCAGCAGGTTGTCGCCCAGCGTGTGCAATTTGGTGAACTTGATCCGCAGGTTGGTGATCTTCAAAAGGTCTAACCAAGATTTCAAAAAAATCACTAACTGGTCAGTGACTGGTGACTAACTGGTCAGTAACTGGTGACTAACAACATATTTAGAGACATACTCTGGATCCTGGGGCTGTAGGGGTCATCAATCCTGAACGCCGGGTCTAGAACTCTAAAAATCACCTAATGAAAAATAAGTAAAGAAAACATTTACAGTTATTTATGTTGTAATTCAAATATGACGTCACAGTAACTGTACAATGTCATCATAGTAGGTGAGTTAAGACCATTTCTATCGGTTACTAGATTACAGTAATAAATTGTTAAAGTAATGCTGAGCAGTAGTACTGAGGTAGGCTAATCAGAGTAGTTTAAGAAGTAATGAGATTACTGTAGTGGAGTATCAGATTAGTGCAGTACCTCTCCCTCCGTGGATGGTTCAATGTCAGAGTAACGTGAGTCACAGATGACTTCGTCAACCTTCTGCATCGGACCCTGAGAGACAGAGGGAAATGAAGTTTCGCAGTCGTAGGCAAAGTAACGATAAACCTGCCACGTCTTCCCAAAGTCAGCTGATCTCTCGATCACCATGGCAGCAGGTCGAAATGTCTGAGAACAGAAAAAAAACTTGTGTCAGGGTTTTTTTAATTGCACTGAAAATGATCAAACCCATTTTTATTAACAGGAGTGTGTCATTAACTTGCCTTAAAGGTCATGATAAGGTGGGTGAAGTGGAACTCTGCCTCCAGGTTGAGCTGGATGGTGACGTTCTCCAGACCTACAGACAGCAGACCAGAACGTTTTACCAGTAATCAGTCAGCAATATAAAGATCCAATGATCTGTGTGGATCTGTTCAATATAAATGGCAACGCTCTCACTGGGTAGTGGTTTGGGGTCTGTGCTGCAGAGGAAAGAACAGCCCCTGAAAACAGTAGTCCTCTCAGGAGCTCAGTGACCACAAGCTCCACGACCATACAGCACACGAGCATCGGGCATGCCTCTATATGACCCAGTGACTCAGATTCTCTGGAGCCTGACAGGATCTGGGTTACGAGTTAGGTTGGTCCACAGCAGCTAATGCCATCTCCAGAGTTTCAGGCCGACAACATGATGAATGTCTCACTGCTGCTTTTTAACGGATTCTTTAGACTTGGCAGACTCGAACTGGCAACAACCAACAGAACCTACAGGACTTGCATCAGAGTCTAAAGCCACATTCCTGATCTCTGCCCCCCCCCCCCAGCTCTATCTGATTCCTACCGTTCTCTGACTGCCACCATGTCTTCAGTCTGTTGGGAGCGAACGTGGTGACGACATTCTCGATACGATGACTGCTCGTCTGATTGGTCACTTCATTGTACGGAGTCGCAGAGTCGCATATGAAACACTTTTTCTCCTCCTGGTTCATTGGTTGAGGGAGGAGGGCAAAAAGACAAAGGGAGGACAGAGAGGAGGGTAAAGGGTTAATTGCAGCCAAATTCCTCACATTCCTTTCTGCTGCTGCTCAGTGGAAACGTTCTGACCACAGATTACTGAACCACAACCAATCTGTGATTCACTTCCTGTTTCAATGTTTCCACAGTTTATCAGATTTTCTAAATGTTTGTCCTGACGCTGAAGAGAACATTTTGATACTTCATTCCAGATTATGTAGTTTGTGACAGAGAGGAGTAGGACAGTAGAAGACTAATTTCTATTGTTTTATTTCTAATCCTAACCCAAAATCACACAATAAAATGTATGTGTTTCAGAGTGACACAGTACAAAGTGTGACAGGCTGATAAAGAAAAACCCACAGAGATTCTGTGAAATTCTGGATTCTCCTATCAGGCTAAACCTAACTCACGTGAAGCAACCTCAACGAAACCAGAAATGAAGTGTTCCTCAGAAGATTAGATGAAGAAACCTGGGTGGAAATTTGGTTTTAACACGAGCAAAAACTGATCAACTGCTGTTGCTACTACTACTCTAACTGCTACTACTACTGGTGCTGCTACTGTTACTACTACTACTAGTGCTGCTACTACTATTACTACTACGACTGTTGCTGCTGCTACTGCTACTGTTAATACTACCACTACTGTAACTGCTACTGTTACTACTGCTGCTGCTACTACTGTAACTGCTACTGTTGCTACTACTACTGCTGCTACTACGGCTACTGTTACTACTACTACTACTACTACTACTACTACTACTACTACTACTACTACTACTACTACTACTACTACTACTACTACTGCTGCTGCTGCTGCTGCTGCTGCTGCTACTACTACTACTGCTGCTGCTGCCACTACTACTGTTTCTGCTACTGTTACTGCTAGTACTACTACTACTACTACTGTTGCTGCTGCTACTGCTACTGGTCCTACTACCACTACTGTAACAGCTACTATTACTGCTTCTACTACTGTAACTACTACTACTACTACTACTACTACTACTACTACTACTACTACTATTGCTGCTACTACTACTACTACTACTGTTGCTGCTACTGTTACTACTGCTGCTACTGCAACTGTTAATACTACCACTACTGTAACTGCTACTGTTACTACTGCTGCTGCTACTACTGTAACTGCTACTGTTGCTACTACTACTGCTGCTACTACTATTACTACTACGACTGTTGCTGCTGCTACTGCTACTACGGCTACTGTTACTACTACTACTACTACTACTACTACTACTACTACTACTACTGCTGCTGCTGCTGCTGCTACTACTACTGTTTCTGCTACTGTTACTGCTAGTACTACTACTACTACTACTGTTGCTGCTGCTACTGCTACTGGTCCTACTACCACTACTGTAACAGCTACTATTACTGCTTCTACTACTGTAACTACTACAACTACTACTACTACTACTACTACTACTACTACTACTACTACTACTACTACTACTATTGCTGCTACTACTACTACTACTACTACTGTTGCTGCTACTGTTACTGCTGCTGCTACTATTACCACTACTACTACTACTACTACTACTACTACTACTACTACTACTACTACTACTACTGCTACTACTACTACTACTACTACTACTACTACTACTACTGTTGCTGCTACTGTTACTGCTGCTGCTACTACTGCCAGTACTACTAGTGTTGCTATTACTGCTACTACTGTTGCTGCTGTTACTACTGCTGCTACTATTACTACTACTAATATTACTGTTGCTGCTACTACTATTACTACTTCAGTTACTGTTACTGCTGCTGGCACTACTACTACTACTACTACTACTACAAGTCAATATCTTGAAAAATAAGAGTAAATGCAGCTTAGTGACAGCATTTATTTTTGAGTCCCTTTACATTAGAGAAACTGAAGCAACACGAGTAACGTGTGACAGATCTTTAGAAAGTCGAAAAATTATCTGATCTTTAAAACATATCTTTTGCTCTATTAGTCATCACGTTCATGTAAAACTCTTTTTTCCCCAGTCTGGATCCTGTAGAATGTTCAGTGTTTAATCTGATCGTCCTAACCTCACCTGCTCCAGATCTTACCATATATATTACTGAACCTACTTTGTGGCATCAGAAAACCCAAATTAAGCCCAGAGTTAGCTGGATAGGACACTAATCCCAATTAGGAGTTTATTAACAGTTTCTAATGATATAAAGACTGAAAAGGAACAAATTACACAAAGGTGACCTGGATTTAGAGCAGCAGCACAAAGTATAATAAATGGGTGTTTAGTGTTACAATTTCTTTTCATGCAGGTTCATATCATCACCATCAGATTAATTTTTACTTTCTGGTTATGTTCTGTCAGAGGTTTCACTGTGTAATCTGAGCATGCCCAGTCTGACCAGAACCAGCTTCACATTGAGCATGCTCAGACTGAGCTCTGCAGTGGTCTGTGGAACATCTGTACAAACATGTGTCTACTGCTGTTTCCTTGTAGGGTAAGAGTTGGAGAACACAGGAAACACTGCAGACTGAAATGTTTTCTCTGTTTTTATGTGAATCAGGCAAAAGAAAATTTGTCTCTGAAATGAGCAACATCTTCAACAGGATCTAGAAAAAGAAAAAAACACGTTAAAGTCCACTTAAGCACTCTTTCCTGTAAAGGGTCTCTGGACCCTTGGACCCAATGGTAGTGGTTCACCTAAACAGCTCACCAGAGTCTCACAGGGCTGACGCATGTATGTCTCCAGCCTGGGGGGGAGGAGGCCCCAGAGGGAAGAAGCACAATTCTTTTTTTTTTTTTTTTTTTTTTAATCAATTACAACTGTTCCCATGTAATGGACCGCAGCAACATGGTGGTCAACAGGTGAATTTACCTGGATTCATATCACCACAGAAAGAAAGCTAAGGGCTCCATGTTGAACTGGTATGTTTAGATGCTGTCTTCCCAACTCTCACTGATCACTCGGGTTTGTTGATGGTGAAGTGTTTGGTTGCTCTACATCCCAGTGCGCCCTCATGTCTGTGTTTTCTTCTGAACCCACCCTTTTAGTTAGGCTGTCATAATTAGTCCTGCCGGAGTCCCTGCTGCACTACACTAAATATACATTCACCTCAAACTTTATCTGACTGTGAATACAACTAACTGCAATCTCTCCTCTTCTCTCTCTTTCCCTCTCCCTCTCTCTTTTCCCTCTTCCTGTCTCTCTGTCGAGCTACACGTCATTCCACCCTTTGCCCTCTGGACCTGTCTGACTCGTCCTGATGCCCAACTTCTGGCTGGAGATCTCGTCGCCTGGATCCACCGTTTGCCCTTGGGATGCGTTTGGAGACTGGATTGGTCACAAGCTCCTATGATGTCGGTCCCGGCCTCGGCGGACGTCGGAAGCTGTTTCTTGGAGGTCTCGACTCAACGCTCGATAGTCAAGGAATGGAACAAGTCTGCCTGCAATAACTAACTGGACTCCATATTAACCATATTAACTCGGCTTGCTCATCAGGGACAATCTGATTATTATGATTCTTACACATTCACTGTTCATGTACTGTTCTTTGGTTGTGTAAAGCTGCTTTGTGACAATGTCAATTGTAAAAAGCGCTCTACAAATAAAATTGAATTGAATTGAATTGAATGTTCAGGTGTTATTTACCTGTAGGTGGCTGACAATGCAAAACGGTTCAGGGTGGTTCAGACCACAGGTGGAGGTGGATGAGAGCTGGTGGGCACGACCAATCAGAAGATCTCCTGTTGCAGGGTAGCAGCTGCCCTCAGTGCAGACGTCAGATAGCTCTGGTAGGCTGACGCCATTCGGGGACCCGCCCTCCTGAGAGCAGGCAGCCACCTGTAGAGCTAAAAACAAAGGTGTTCACTATAAGTCTGAGTAGAAGCTCTTATTGTGAAAGCAGCGGTAGTTCAAGTCCCATCCGCTGTTTGATTGACAGCTTCGTGATAATTAAACTTGATACTTTATCGGTTGTAATCAGATAATTAATCAATAATCACTTAATCAAAACTTATCATTTAAACATTTTCACAGACAGACACAGTTCAACAAATCAAATCAAATGTGGCTCATTATCACAGAGAACGTAAAGATGCCTCTACAGGGAGTTTTTCCTCTCCACTGTCTCCTGTGTTGCTCAGTGGGGTTGTTGCTTCTTCTGAATAATTCTATATACAGTTCTATTTGTAAGATCTTAAACCTTTAACACTGTAAAGAGCCTTGAGTTGACTTCTGTTGTAATTTGGAACAATACAAATAAAATTTAATTGAATTGAAATTGGTTACAGTTGACATGTATCAGCTTAAACTTTGAAACCTGATCTCGGATCTCGATTTTTTTCTTAATTTGATTCATCTGCACATTCGTGAATAATTTAGAGAAACCGCTTTAATCCCAATTTTATTTTTTAACTTTTCTCTAAAACACCAAAAGTTTACAGAGAAATTTCAGGTTGTTCAACGGAAACTCGAGCCCATTTATTCCAGATCCGGATTCTGTTGTTTCCGTTTTTGTTCGTTTAGAAATTCTCAAACTCGGACCCGATTTTGTTTTTGTAAAACTATTTGTTTCTGCACAAAGTTTAAAACCTCGTGTTTTAACCTCGCCCAAACCAGACCCAATCAAACCCGATCAGATCCACCTGGTTCACGCTTGATGGAAAACGGTTTAAATTAACTTTGTATTATCTGAAACTCACCGAACAGAACCGCGAGCTGCAACATGCTGCTGATCTCGGTCCTCCAAAACCACAATCCTGCAGAAATCTGTCAATTCAATAAACTAAAACCGGACCTCAATTATCTCTGAAAACCTGAACCCCGCAGACCGCCTGAACCCAACAAGACTCCCAGGACCCTCTGAAACCCTGAGACCCCCACAATCCTCTTCAGACCTCCTCGGACTCACCGGCAACCTCACCTCAGCATGAAACATCCGGTCTTACTTTCAAAATTAAACGAGATGTTTCCATGGAAAAACGTCCTGAATACAATTATATATATACATATATGTGAAAAAATTAAAATATTTTTTATAGAAGAATAAAAGTTTGACATTTGATTAAGTGTTTTTCTCACTTTAACATATCTGTGATGTTCATTTATTGGCGCTTTTACAATTATTGTTACGTCACTTTTCTTTGGCAAAAAGACAAACTCATTTTGGTTTGAAGACAATGAATAAAGAAAAACAACAAATATGACGTGTTTCAAACGTGGAAACAACATTTGAACAAATATACATAAAAAGATTGAATCAATGCCTCACCTACCGTCTGCTTCTTTTATTTTGAAACAATGCTGATCCGACTTCCTGTCCGACTCGGACTTTATTCTCTCACTTTTCTTTTTCTCTTTCATCTCCACAGGTTTTAGTTTGTTTCCTGTTCACATCTGGGTTCATGTTACACAGTGATCAGCTCAAACCTAGTTCAGAACTCCTACTGGAAAACAGTCATTTTAGGAAACTTTACATTTTACTGTGTGAATTGAAACTGCGACGTCATGTGACACGTTTCAGTCAAATCAGCAAAATCCAAACTTCTCAATTTCATGATCGATTCAATTATTAAGTATCAGTTTTGGTTTAATAGTTTTCCAATTCAGTTAGTGAATATTAAAGACAGCTACTCCCCCCACCCCCACCTGAGGGACCACAGACAAAAGACATTCCTGGCTGTGCGCCCCCCCCCCCACCACCACACACACACACACACACAAAGTTAAACCTCACCTGCAACAACAAAGGAGATGTGTGTGTGTGTGTGTGTGTGTCGGTGTTGATGGGGGTGTTTGAGAATTCGACCCCCCACCTGAACATCTGAGGACTCTGTGAGTGTGTGTGGGCCCTGGTGCATTGTGGGTTGTGGGGGCCTGTGGAGGCAAGATCTCGGCCAATCCAAACGCAGCTCCTCAGAGCCAGGACAAACATTAACAAGTGAATGGAAACAGTTTAAACATACACTGGTGTTTGTATCTCTGCGAGGACAACCGCAAAGAAAAGTTCCCGCAGTGCTGCTGGGTGTTGGAAAACTGATTTCTATTTGTACATGTATATTATTTACATGAAAAAAAAAAACACAGGTCAAGCAGTCAGAACATTCATATCTATAAAAAAAGATTCTGCATATTAAACAGTGTGGATTATGCTGCAAGAGAAGCTTCTGCTTCTAAAGGAGAAGCTTCCTCATCTCACGTAGATTATTTTGCCTCCACAAGAAGGGACACAGCAGCTATTTCTCCTCAGGCAGTTTGAATCTTGAATTTTGAATCTAGTCTTTCTGCCCTCTGTCTGACCACATTCTTCACTAATCCTCAGGCTTCTCCAATCTCTGTCGTTCCCTCAGTTACAGACTCTTAGGCTTTGTTTGGGCAGCTCTGCACTAATTATTATAATCATCTGGTCCAATCATTCATTGTCATCCCACATTTATTTTTTCACACCAGTCTACAAACAATATAAAATAACATACTAACAATAATGTGAAAATACATTTTAAACTCAAAGTCAAAACTGAGAAAAAGTCAAATTCACCCAAATACAGACACGTTTTTGACAAGTTGTTCAAGACAACCTGCTCCAGAGTGAATGAGACCTGAGGGACTGGGGGGACGGTTCATCTTTCAGCACAATAACCTGAAGTAAACACACAACAGTGTCTTCAGGACAAGTTAGACTGTGACTGAACCAACTAAAGCCCAGATTGAGACTCCATCTGTGCGCAGACCTGAAGACGACAGTTCACACACAATCTGTGGAGCTTAAGAAGATAAACTGTCCAAATCCAGGTGAGAAGCTTGAACAGACAAAAAATGATCAATACAGAATTAATTATTTTCCATTTTACAACAAAAAGTGAAGGAGTTAGCTTATGTTCAGATAAACGAATCCTGCACTAGACAATGGGAGACCTGAAACTGATGTAGAGCCAAGGCGTCCTCTGCTGGATAGAAACTCAACTATAACTTTTATAAATTAAAAATGTGAATCTTAGTTCCAGAAAGTTTTGAGGAAAATTAAAATTAATGGGTTCACAGGATTTAGTACTCAGAGGTACTAACGAAATGTATTTTGGAAGCCTAATATTGCAGTATTTATGAAGTACATTTAGCAAATACTTCTGCTCTTCTGGATATTTCTTGTTGAAGTGAATCAACTACTTCCAACAAAGAAGAGACTTCAGCTGATTTCTGCTGTTTTCTGTTGATGAGCTGCAGGATCCTCTGCTCCAGATCTGAGAACACAAAACATACAGTTGACTGTGTAACTGTGGCAACAATAATTTTATTGTACAATGAACAGAGTAAATACTTGAAATTAAGGTTACAGTGCTACCTAGTATCTGTCTGAGTTTGTCATCCACCTGTCTCTTCATGTTCTTCACCTCATCCATGATGTTCTTGAGTCGTGCTGCGGCTTCACCCTGAAACGCCTGGTTCCACTTCTTCTGCTTCAGAACATCAAACTGCTTCATCACATCGTCCAGGTCCTATTAGACACACCACCACCACCATCACCATCTTTTTTATTACCATTATATTGATCATCAAAAACAGTGTGCTCTGACTGGCACATGACTCTGACAACTATAGTAACAGTACTGCACTTACTCTATCAGTGGTTTTATTCAAACTTACAGCCTCTGTGTCACTGGTCGTGTTTAAAGCTGACTCCGCAGCCTCTTGTGCGTCTCTTGCCATCTCTTTGTTCTGTTCTGTTTTCTTCGTCAGAGCTTTGATGTTGTTCTGAAGATCTTCAGGTTGACAATTCATCAACTTTGGCTCGATTTTGTTGATTTTCTCTTTAATCTGAAACATCAAAAAACATGTTTCCACAGATTGAGGGCTGAGCTGAAACTATCAGGATTTTCCTTGTTTACCTTCTGGATTTGGTCTCTGGTTTTGTTTGCGTCTCGGCTGGCTGACTCCAGATCAGCGTTGGCTTTGTCTTGAACTTCTTTTTCTTCATCAATGTCTCTGATGATCTCTCTCACATCAGCCTCCTTCGTCTGCTCCCTAAAAACAATGACAACACAACTTAAAGAGAGCAGGACTGTGCACAGATACAGTTAAGATCGTTAAATCATCTATAAACAACTATTATCATGAGCTCTGGGTAGTGAATGCAAGAATGAAAGCAGTGGCCACAGGCCTGTCAAAATTGTTTGTGAATTGCAGGAAAATGTGTTTTTCTTGGGAAAAGAAAGAAATTTGCAAGTGATCCAGTAGTTCCTTTGCTCCAGGGATGACAAATACATTAAATAAATGGAATCAATGACATTTCATCTGCACTGTGAGATGAGCAAATGCCAAAGGTAAAAAAAAGGGTCTAGAAGTATCTGTCTTTTAGGTGTCTGTCGCTCAGACATCCAGAGGGAGTGTATATCTAGGAGAGAGACATCTGGCATAACTCAACCTGCTCCCAACATAACCCAACTTTGGATAAGCAACCGCAGCAGGGCCGTTCCTCTCCTGGCTTAGATCCTATTTGACTGATTGTTATCAGTATGTAGATCTAAGTGGCGATTACTCCACATTCTCTCCAGTGGAGTTTGGTGTTCCACAGGGTTCAGTTTTAGGCCCCCAGCTTTTTTCCCCTCTACATGCTTCCTCTGGGCAACATTATCCGTAAGCATGGTATTAACTTTCATTGTTATGCTGACGACACACAGTTATATGTTTCATCAAAACCAGATGAGATCAAACAGCTTAATAAAGTTGAGCAATGTGTAAAGGATATACGAGACTGGATGCTAATTAACTTCCTTCTGCTAAATCCTGATAAGACAGAAGTACTAGTTATAGGATCATCTGCAGCTAGAAGCAAGATTTTAGATCACGCCGTAACTCTAGATGGCCTTTCTGTTACATCTAGTGCAACAGTAAAAGACCTTGGTGTGATTCTAGATTCCAGTCTTTCATTTGAAGCTCATGTAGATAATATCACCAGGACAGCTTTCTTTCATCTCAGAAATATTGCCAAAATAAGGAATATTTTGTCACTAAATGATGCAGAAAAATTAGTCCATGCTTTCATCACCTCTAGGTTGGACTACTGTAATGCCTTACTGTCTGGCTGTTCAACCAGGTGCATAAACAAGCTTCAGTTAGTTCAGAATGCAGCAGCGAGAGTCCTCACTAGAACCAGAAGATATGAGCACATCACGCCTATCTTATCTACACTTCATTGGCTCCCCGTGAAATTTCGCATTGATTTTAAAATACTACTTTTGACATTTAAATCATTAAATGGTCTTGCGCCACAGTATCTAAGGGAATTGTTAGTGTCTTATGATCCACCACGCCTACTTCTATCAAAGGATGCTGGCTGCCTGTCAGTACCTCGTATCCTAAAAACTACAGCTGGGGGCAGAGCTTTTTCTTACAAAGCCCCAAAGTTATGGAATAGCCTTCCAAATAGCGTTCGGGACTCAGACACAGTCTCAGTGTTTAAGTCTAGGCTGAAAACCTACCTATTTAGTCAAGCATTTGAGTAAATAGATTTGGGAAGGACTCATGGACGTAGAGCATTATGGTGAACTGGTATGTTTAGATGCTGTCTTCCCAACTCTCACTGATCACTCAGGTTTGTTGATGGTGAAGTGATTGGTTGCTCTACATCCCAGTGAGCCCTCATCTCTGTGTTTCCTTCTGAACCCACCCTTTTAGTTAGGCTGTCATAATTAGTCCTGCCGGAGTCCCTGCTGCACTATACTAAATATACATTCACCTCAAACTTTATCTGACTGTGAATACAAATAACTGCAATCTCTCCTCTTCTCTCTCTTTCCCTCTCCCTCTCTCTTTTCCCTCTTCCTGTCTCTCTGTCGAGCTACACGTCATTCCACCCTCTGCCCTCTGGACCTGTCTGACTCGTCCTGACGCCCAACTTCTGGCTGGAGATCTCGTCGCCTGGATCTACCGTTTGCCCTATGGGATGCGTTTGGAGACTGGATTGGTCACTAGCTACTATGATGTCGGTCCTGGCCTCGGCGGACGTCGGAAGCTGTTTCTTGGAGGTCTCGACTCAACGCTCGATAGTCAAGGAATGGAACAAGTCTGCCTGCAATTAACTAACTGGACTCCATATTAACTTAAAAGACATTAACTGTTATACTGGACTGCCTGCTGCCTACACAGCATATAATCACCCATATGAGGATGGGTTCCCTGTTGAGTCTGGTTCCTCTCAAGGTTTCTTCCTGTTGCCTTCTCAGGGAGTTTTTCCTTGCCACTGTCGCCCTCGGCTTGCTCATCAGGGACAATCTGATTATTATGATTCTTACACATTCACTGTTCATGTACTGTTCTTTGGTTGTGTAAAGCTGCTTTGTGACAATGTCAATTGTAAAAAGCGCTCTACAAATAAAATTGAATTGAATTGAATTGAATTGAATTGAATTGAATAAGCGTCGGGAAATGGATGGTTTTAGTTTTGTTTAATTTCTTTAACTTTTTAGTTTATTTTACAGAGTAACAAGATTTTCAACTTGTTCCCTGTGGTTTTAGTTTGAGGAGAACATGCATGGTAATGGTATTAAACCTCCCTCCTCCCTCCCTGTATTAGGATGCCTCTGTGCTTGTACCTGAGTAACTCCTGCAGTAGCAGTCAAACAGATTTTAACATTGTTGAGTCAGGAGATTAAGTTTTATACCATTTCATGTACTGAAGTCACACTTAAAGGTTTTGTATTTTAGTTTAGCATTTTCACAGAGCTAAAGGTTAATTTATGTTTCCAGATGCTAACTTGAGTTCCTGAGCTTTCTGCAGCAGACCCTGGCCAGTCTTGGTGTGTGTATGCAGGTTTTTCAGGCCATCCTGGATGTTTGTAGCATTGGACTGTAGATTATAGATGTCATGGATAACTGATTGGATCTGATCAGGTGGCCATGGCAGCTGGAAGTTCAGAACAGCTTGGGCCACTTTCTTGATATCTTCTGCAGGAACCATCTCATCTGTCAAAGAAGAAACATGATGGTAAGAGCTTGGACCAGACTTGTTGTTAATGTATGACATGAGTTTGAGTTTCTCATTATATAAACTTTGGTCCATTTTATCAGCAGGTGCATTAATCTGTTGCAATGTTGTTCTGGTCTTGTGAGCAGTGTACATGGGACTGGTTGTTTTTAATGACATTTTAATGACATTTATATTATTTTAAATGTGAAAAAAACTGAAGAAACAGTGTTTGACCTAAGAGATGTACTATAGGTAGGTGAGTCAGTTTCAAAATGAAATCAGGTTTCTACAAAGTAATGTTTATTAAATAAAAATATAAGGTGAAATCAGTGTTTGCATTAATATTCACCCCCTTCAGTTCAGTATTTAGTAGATGCACCTTCGGCTGCAATCACAGCACGGAGTCTGTGTGGATAGGTCTCAATTAGGCTTGTACATCTGGACACTGGAATTTTTGCCATTCTTCTTCACAAAACTGCTCAAACTCTGTCAGCTTGGGTGGGAATCAGGTGTGAACAGCCCTGTTCAAGTCCATCTACAAATTCTCTATTGGATTGAGGACTGGGCTTTGACTCCAGAACATTCACCTTGTTGTCGGTAAACCATTTCTGTGTAGCTTTCGCTGTATGTTTCGGGTCATTGCCTTGCTGGAAAACAAATCTTAAAGCCGCAGTTGCCACGACCTAGAGACTGTGGCAATGTGTTCCGTGAAGGTCAGCTGATCATCAATGATGACCCCCAGGTTTCTGGCTGACTTAGAAGGGACAATCACAGCAGATCTAATGTTAATGCTGATGTTGTGTTGAGTTGAAGGTCTGGCAGGGAAGACTAGAACTTCAGTTTTGGGAATGTTAGGTTGAAGGTGTCTTTTACTCATCCAGGCAGAGATGCGAAACGAGACAGTTGAGTCATCCGGCAGAAAGGACAGGAAGAGCTGTGTGTCATCCGCATAGCAGTGATAAGAAAGGCCATGAGAATGGATTCCCGTAGGGATTCCACAACAGTCAGAAGTGCTGTTTCTGTGGAGTGACCTTTCTTGAAGCCAGACTGATTGACATCGAGGAGATTGTTCCGGGAGAGAAAATCAGAGAGTTGGTTGAAGGCTGCAAGTTCCAGAGTCTTGGCCAGGAATGAAAGAAGAGAGACCGGTCTGTCGTTCTCCACATGGGAGGGATCCAGAGAAGGCTTTTTTAACAGTGGAGTAATCTGGGCCTGTTTGAACAAGGTGGGCAGAGACTATCCAGGCAGGCTGAAAGAGTATTGCAGAGCCTGTCCGTGGCTGCGTCTGTGTCATAGGTGGATAGAACCTGCGATCAGGGCAGCTTTGCAGAAACCAGGGAAGAAAACAGCTCTGGGTTGAGAGATCTGAGGTTGTGGTGGAATGTTTCCAGTGCAGTGGAAGAATGTGACGGTCTAGAGATGAAGACTGTGAGCTGAATGGAGAAGTGATCCGACAAGTGCAGAGGAGTGACAGAGATGTCGTCCACAGTGCAGTTCTGGATCAGAACAAGGTCCAGATTGTTGCCAGCTTTGTGGGAGACTAGTCTCAGGTCAAACGTGTTCAGAAGAGCGAGCACATCAGTTGCCTGTGGTTTGTCCAGGTGGATGTTGAGATCTCCTAAGATGATGAGAGGAGAGCCATCTTTAGGGAATTGAGACAACAGCATATCGTCACAAAAGTCCCCCAGCTGGCCCGGCGGTCGGTAGATCACAATGATGTGGGCTGTGATTGGTGCTGTAATCCTAACGGCATGATATTCTAATGAAGTCAGATTACTAAAGGGTGCCATGGTGAAAAACTTCCAGGCAAAGCCGGTGGAGAGCGCGGCAGGGGTGGCCGTATTTTGCAGTGTAATCTACGTCTCCGTAAGTGCAAGCAGCTGAACAGCTGAGTGTGTAGAAAATGCTGGAATGATGTCAGCCTTGTTCATCGCCTGGCAGTTCCACAGGGCAAGAGAAAAAGAGGCTAGTGGCAAGGTGTTCTGGGTGAGGGGCCGCAGGTGGGAAATACCAACTATTCTCAGCCTAAAGAAGCTACTTAGATGAGTAGTGAAATGTTTCCACCTAGAAAGCAGGAAATCCAGAGCCAAATAATCTATCTTCATTTTAGGAGATCTCAATGTACACCTTGACAAAATTCAGCCTGTTGAATTGCATTTCTCAACCACTTTGACCTGAGACTGGTCCTGTCACACAGAGCTGGCAACCACCTGGACCTATTTCTCACCAGAACTGCACCACATAACACCTCAATCACTCCTCTACATATATCACTCCACTTCTTCACCTCAGGATTCTCAATCCTGAGCAGTTTTATTTCCTTGTTCTCTGCTACCCTACGCCCACCAAAGGTTCTCTCTACCCTTGACACAGACACATCGACTGACAAATTATGCACCAAACTTTTAACCGGAGGGGCTCTGCCCTCTGTTGTCTTGTTGTTCGTCTAACAACACATTACTGGCCTCGTTTGCCATTCTGAATGAGAATGATGCATCCATCCTCCTCTCAAATAATCCTACCACCTGTTCTTTTGATCCTATTCCTTCCACCCTCTTTCAAACAACTGCATCCACTCTAATCCATGTGTCCAAACAAGTTTGGTCTCATCAGACCAAAGGACAGACTTCAAAATCTCATGCCCATGTTTTAAAGGTTAATAGGTCTGTTACTGGAGCTTCTTAAGTAAATTTTAGTACTTACAGATTTGGCCAGGTGTGGTTATAAAGTGGGGGCTAATAATCTTGACCACTCAATTTTGAGCCTGTTTGCTATTAAGCAAACCAATTTCACCAACACAGGTGCCTCAACAGTTTATGGATGACAATGCATAGTAGCAGCTCTATCCTAATAAACTCCCCATAGGGGCAATAAAGTATATCATATAAAAAAAAATCTAACTGACTGTATAGTGAACTCTTTGACACTAACTAAACATGAACCAATCTAACATGTAAAAGATCTCAGCAGAAGCAGATGAGGACACATTTTGTTTCCCGATGGCTTATCAAAAGATGAAATTAACACATAACTGGCATTTGAAAAGTTGAGCAGAGTGTCCACGTTATCGTGTATATATTTATGTATATTTATTTTTTAAACAACCATATCTGTGGGTCTATAATAAAAAAGATCATCCAACATTTTTGACCAAGCCCTTATATTGAAGCAGACTGTGATGAAACACATCCATGGTGCTGGTGTACTGGGAGAAAATTATGAAGATGATGTCACTGCTCAAATACCATATTGCTTATATAGAAAACATATTCTGTCTCTCAAAAAAGGAAAAAGGAGAAGTTGTCACACTGCTCACAAGTGCCTAGATAACTTGGAGGGGTGGGGGAGTCCTGCAGATGAGGACCAGCTTCCTACAGCATCACCTGAACACTGACCCATCAGGTAGGCTTTGGCCCGCTGGGTAAGCTCCCAAGTTTGGTTTTTCCCTTTCATGAAGGAATTCATGTTGATGTTGGTCCGGTCCTGCAGGTCTTTAGCCTGGCCTTTTGTATGCTGAACAACCTGTCTGGCATCATTAATCTGATGAACAAGAAAGAGTTAAAACAACATTTATATTCAGTTAAGCGGTAAAGTGTCTCTCAGCTGCTGATGTGAAGAACTTTAGGTAAAAGTTTAATTTCAGCACTCACATACATCAACCTGCAGATAATCCTCCTCTTAAATAATCATCTGGGAATAAGGATTTATCATAGGACTGTTAGATTCATTCCAATTGTAACAGTTACTGGTGTTATGGCAGGGGCAGATCCTTAACCCTCTGTTCATACCATTAGTGTGGAACTAATCCAGTCTGGTATCAACATTTTAAAATGTGGGTAAACGCACCTTGTTCTTGGACTCCTCCAGTCTGAATGGGAGTGTGTTTAGTTGGTCCTTTGCTCTTTTTACTGTTTCTGAGGTTTTCTGGCTAATGGAGAAGATTCCCTCACAGTTCAGACCACCACATTTTCTTTGTCCCAATTCTGCACACAGAGCTCCACCACATCCTGAACAGCCCTTCAGACCTGTTCCTCCACAGATCTGCATAAAACCAAAACATGCTGCTTCAAGACCATGAAGACTTTTACTTAACTGCTATTATTAATTCCTTTATAGACCATTAATGACCCAGACTTTAGAATTGGTCTTCTTGTTTATTGATGCTTCATAGTGCTCTGATTGGCTTATGGGTTAGTCATATGTGCCAGCACTCGTCTGTGCAGGTGTAAACTCACCTGTGTGTTGAGGTCAGCTACACTGAGCTCTTTGATTTTCTTCTCCAGTGATCCCAGATCACCTCTGCTGCTGCACATGCTCAGTTTATGCTTGATGTCCTGTCTGGTGTCCATGGAGTCCTCCAGAGCAGTGTTGGCATTTCTCAGCTTTCTTTCATCCAACAGGAAGTCATCATGAAAATTCTGGATCTGATACAGTAGCTCTAAAAGAGATCAGAAACAAACTGGAGTGGATCTCAGTCTTGGAGCCCAAACTTTTCTGTCTGTATGTGTTACGATGTGATGCTTGTTCCCTCTGCTATAAGATTTTGCCTGTGAAGGAATCCACCAAAAGAGAGAGAATCTTTTCTCAAATCTCTGCACACCTCTGACATGAACATCTTGAAGAGACCACAAATGTATCCTCCAGATTGGGCTTTACTCCACCCCTGGCCCGAATAGGCTCGTTAGGTGGGGAGTATACGAAAAATATGTAATAGTCACCTCTGCCAACCAGGGGATGGACGAAAGAGCAGCATGATAAATAAAAGACAGGTTGTGTCTAAAGCCCCACCTCTGTATAGTGAAACGTTTCAACCTAATGAGAAGAAAGTTCAGTTGTCATGACTCAACTTTCAGATAACTTCACCAGAGTGTTACAAACAGGGGTTTTTGGAGGACCAGACACAAAGAGCTTTGAACAAAAAAAGATTTTAATAAAATGATAAAACAGAGTAGCAAAGCAAATGTGGCAAAGACAAAATCACAAACAAAACCCGAGATGCAAAACCAGAACAAGGGACAACCTAAAATACAGTGAAAACCAGGACAAAGTAGTAACTTCAAAGTAGTAAGTGCTGGCACAGAACTCACTAGGTAAACAAACACCAATCCATAGTATAGTAACAGAAAACAACCGGGAAATATGGCGAGGAACAGAGAAACAACCACAAATCACTGGAAAAACGGGAAGGCAAAACTAGTGAAAATAAACTAATAATAATAATAAATTAGGTGTAACATTTTATCTATTGCCTGTCATAATAGGCTGTACACATCATTGTACCTTCCAGGTCTTCTTCTTGATCCAGGTCCTCTGTGGGTTTCTCCTTCAGATTGTTCAGCAGCTTCTTACAATCCAGATGAATGTTGTCCATTTCAGTATTGAGGAGAGGAGACAGGTCAATCAGGATTATCTTTAGGTCAATGGTGTCTTTCAACTTCCTGTGAGTCAGAAAATATTTCAAAATCAGAGCAATAACCTAAAGCAGCCTTGAAAAAAAGTAGGATGATGAGGAGTACACATTAGGTTTTAGGTTAATAACTGCAGAACTTACCAGATCTTCATATATAATTTCTCCAGCTTCTCCACCTTTGGCGGGGAGAGTTCTATCAGGTTTACAAAGTTGTCTAGATTAGAGTACATGCGATGAATTTGTTGTCTGTAGTCTCCAGACAGCAGGCTGTTGCTTTGGTGAGGAATGAAGGTTTTCATCCTCTTCGCAGCTCGCTGGACATCAATTACGTGTTTGGCCCAAAGTGCAGTGCAGGGATGGCACTCCTCGCAGGCAGGAAACACTGAGTTGTACCCAGCAGCACACTTGTCACACAAGATACCAGTGACACCAACCCGGCAGAGACACTCACCTGTTTCTGCATCACATGATGGATCCTCAGTACCCTCTGGTTTACAGTCACAAGCTGAAAATGATTCATGATAAATCTGACTCAACATGCAGCTCTGTCATAGAAAGGGTAAAATAAAAAGTGTATTTGTGCGTTCACTCACAAATACACTGTAGGGCTGGATTCCCAAAATGATTCTCTCCACATTCATCACACTGTCTCCCTCCAAACTCAGAATGGCATGGACACTGTCCCGTCACCTGAACAGGTCAAAGCTTCATTCATACCCGTTTTATTATCAGTTGTTCATGTGCTGTAAATAATTACTTATCCTTTTACGATTTTCTATTCAGTGTCCTCTATTGTGAAAAACTCTGGAAAAAGTGCTGTAAACTAAACTTTAATAATGTACAGACTGTCTTGGATTAAACTTTAAAACACATTACTCTTTAATTGCTGCTGTTGAACTGTTGTTCTGTTGTGTATGCTAAATACAATGGTGTGTAAAATGTGAAAACACTGAATGAAAACGGGAACCAGTATTGGAAAAGAGCTTGCCTTGTTACAGATGTTGGACAATGAGTTGACAGGATCACAGTTGCAGGACTGACATCCTGACACTCCATCCAGGTTCCAGTATCCGTCCTCACATTGGTTACAGAGGACCCCCACCACACCCCTTCTGCAGGGACACTGTCCTGTGCTCTGATCACAGAAACAGGGACTCCCCAGTGGACACTGAGTCACCTCTGTCCCCCGCCGGTCACAGGAGCATTCTGGGAATTACACAATGAATACATTACATAACACACAGAAAATGGATGTGGTGGTGATGTATTTTCCTCTACACAGTCGGTGTCATCTGACACTAGTAAATTATAGTCCCCTTTAAAAAGTCAGGAAATTCTCAGACAGGGTGATGAGCATAAAGCTAGAAATTGAAGGGGTGATGATGAATGTAGTCAGTGGGTATGCTCCACAGATTGGCTGTGAGTTAGAAGAGAAGGAGAGATTCTGGAGTAAGTTTGATGAGGTCATAGAGAGTATCCCGAGAGGAGAGAGAGTTGTTGTTGGAGCAGACTTCAATGGGCATGTTGGTGAGGGCAACAGAGGTGATGAGGAGGTGATGGGCAGGTTTGGTGTGAAGGAAAGGAATCTGGAAGGACAGATGGTGGTGGACTTTGCTAAGAGGATGGAAATGGCTGTAGTCAACACCTACTTCCAGAAGCGAGAGGAACATAGAGTGACATACAGAAGTGGAGGTAGGAGTACGCAGGTGGACTACATCCTATGTAGACGAGGTCATTTGAGAGAGGTTAGTGACTGCAAAGTGGTGGTAGGAGAGAGTGTAGCCAGACAGCACCGTATGGTGGTGTGTAAGATGACTCTGGAGGTCAGGAAGAAGAAGAGAGGGAAGACAGAAAAGAAGACCAAGTGGTGGAAGTTAAAGAATGAAGAAACTTGTGAGGAATTCAGACAGAAGTTGAGACAGGTTCTGGGTGGTCAGGATGAGCTTCCAGATGACTGGGAAACTACAGCAGAGGTTATCAGGGAAACAGGTAGGAAGGTGCTAGGTGTGTCATCTGGAAAGAGGAAAGAAGGTAAAGACACTTGGTGGTGGAATGAGGAAGTACAGGAATGTGTCCAGAGGAAGAGGTTGGCTAGGTTGCTTAGGAGAGACAGCAGTGGAGTTTCTAACCAGTTTGTTCAATAGGATTCTAGAGAGTGAGAAGATGCCTGAGGAATGGAGGAGAAGTGTTCTGGTTCCGATCTTTAAGAACAAGGGTGACACGCAGAACTGCAGCAACTATAGAGGAATAAAGTTGATGAGCCACACAATGAAGCTGTGGGAAAGAGTAGTGAAAGCCAGGCTTAGGAAGAAGGTGGAGATTTGTGAGCAGCAGTATGGTTTCATGCCCTGTAAGAGCACCACTGATGCCATTTTTGCTTTGAGAATGTTGATGGAAAAGTACAGAGATGGTCAGAAGGAGCTGCATTGTGTCTTTGTAGATTTAGAGAAGGCATATGACAGGGTGCCGAGGGAGGAGCTGTGGTACTGTATGAGGTCATCGGGAGTGGCAGAGAAGTACATCAGAGTAGTTCAGGACATGTATGAGAGAAGTATGACGGTGGTGAGATGTGCTGTAGGTCAGACAGAGGAGTTCAAGGTGGAGGTGGGACTACACCAAGGATCAGCTTTGAGTCCCTTCTTGTTTGCTATGTTGATGGACAGGCTGACAGATGAGGTCAGACAGGAATCTCCCTGGACAATGATGTTTGCAGATGACATTGTGATTTGCAGTGAGAGTAGAGAGCAGGTAGAGGAACAGCTAGAGAGGTGGAGGTTTGCTCTGGAAAGAAGAGGCATGAAGGTCAGTTGTAGTAAGACAGAATACATGTGTCTGAATGAGAGGGATCAAGGTAGAAGCGTTAGGTTAAAGGGGGCTGAGGTGAAGAAGGTGCAGGAGTTTGGGGTACTTGGGTTCAACAGTTCAGTGTGATGGGGAGTGTGGAAAAGAGGTGAAGAGGCGAGTGCAGGCAGGTTGGAGCGGGTGGAGGAAAGTGTCAGGAGTGTTGTGTGACAGAAGAGTGTCAGCAAGACTCAAAGTAAAGGTGTACAAGACAGTGGTGAGACCAGCTCTGCTCTATGGGTTAGAGACGGTAGCAGTGAGAAAGAGACAAGAGGCTGAGATGGAGGTAGCAGAGATGAAGATGTTGAGGTTCTCCTTAGGAGTGACCAGGTTAGACAGAATAAGGAACGAGTACATCAGAGGGACGGCTCACGTTGCATGTGTTAGCAACAAAGTCAGAGAGGCCAGACTGAGGTGGTTTGGGCATGTTCAGAGGAGGGATAGTGAGTATATTGGTAGAAGGATGTTGGAGATGGAGCTGCCAGGCAGGAGGACAAGAGGACGGCCAAAGAGGAGATATATGGATGTTATAACAGAGGACATGAGGTTGGCTAGTGTTAGGGTAGAAGATGTTCATGACAGAGTGAGGTGGAAAAGGATGATTCGCTGTGGCGACCCCTGATGGGAAAAGCCGAAAGAGAAGAAGAAGTTTAAAAAGTCAGGAAATTGAGGTGAGACTTAGCCCTGACTGTTTTCAGCAGGAGAGAGAATGGCACACCTGTGCTCACACAATAGAACAGAGAAAATATAAAGTGTGAATGAACCATTCTATGAAATATATATATCCCTTCTCAAGTCCAGTGCCATATATTGGAATGGGGGTTGTAAACAGAATCAGGTTATGAAGGTGCAGTCCACATGGGAGGCAGTTGGTGTAGCAACTTCAGGATTGTACCTCTGTTGTTTGGACACAATATTGTTTGATATATATTAGGAAAATTTGTTTTTCTTTTAAAAATAAAAAATCTGCCAGTGACCCCAAACTTTTGAGCAGTATTACATATGATCAATTTATGATCAATATGGTCAATTTAATTCAATTCAATTCAATTCAATTCAATTTTATTTGTATTGCTCTTGTCACAAAGCAGCTTTACACTACAAAAGAAACTATGGAAGTTTATTATATGAACAGTGAATGTGTATGAATCAGATTGTGCCTGATGAGCAAGCCGAGGGTAATGTAGACGCATACCAATTATGTTCAGGTACAGGAGGTCCACGTCCAAACTGGTTGTTTTTGAGCAGGTTTGTCAATTTCCAAAGCGACTTACAAAGTACAAGGACAAGTCAGCGTAAGGAGGTCTTGCCAAAGGACCCCAACTAGAAGTAGTGGGTCGACCGCATGGAGGGCAGTGATCCAACCACCACATTAACTAGCCACTAGTTATCATCACTACCTAATGATATCTTCACATCTCACCTCATATTAATATAGTGAAAAGGATCCTTTAAGCTTGACAGAAATAGCGGTTTGATTTATATCTGTATCGACTTATTTATAAAAATATAATTATAAATTTTTTCCATATTTTTAAATAGTAATTATTATTAATATGCTTTTTTGTTTTACTTTTTCTTTAATACCCTTTATCCTTACCTTTGCAGTTTTGGCTCACGGCATTGCCGCAGTAACCAGGTTTGCAGTTTTGGCAGTGTGGTCCTGTTGTGTTGTGAAGACACTGTAGACATTCGCCTGTCAGGCTGTCACAGGCATCAGGGTCATCAGGGTCGATGTTGCTATTGCAGGGACACTGCTTGCAGTGGGAACCAGGTATCATCAGGTTTCCATAGAAGCCAGGGCTGCACCTGTCACAGTGTGGACCTGAGGGATTTTAAATTATTGCTGGGACTTTATCTTTATGCACTTAAACAAAATTCTCTTTCTCAGTCAGCTGCTACTGTCAAATGTGACACATTACCTTTGAAAGGTCAGAATGGTGCTCTAATTCAGTTAATAAAGCCTTTCGGTTGAGTTGAAACACATGTACCTCCTTCACCCTTCCCAATCCCAAGAAATGTCAATGTCTTTGGCAGCAAGTAAGAAACAACAGCTTTCCCAAACTCACATTTAGTCATGTCAAGCTTGAGAGAAGCAGTGTGCAAACACAAATCTCAGACAGGATATCTGAATGCTCAGAACATCATGTGGAATAGGCAACTACTATGTCATCCAAATAAACTTCTTTAGTTTGAGGCCTCAGAATGAAGAGGCTACTTTGATGAGCAGTGAAACATTTCAACCTACAAGAAGGAAGTCCAGTTGCTATGCCTCAACTTGCAAGACAAGATGCTGCAATGAAGACGGACAGCTTCTAACTTTTCTAGCAGCGTCAAGCTGCTGTTTGTACTGCAAGTAACACTACATCCTCAGGTCACAATACAGAATAAATAAAATTCTATTTTGTACTCAGTTTCCAGTAACTATTGTTTGTTGTTTAAAAGCTTCACAGGAAATGGTGAGTTTATGGTTTAACTCTCATATGACTCAAATATTTCACATGAAATGTGTTAGAATTATAATAAAACATAGTTGTCATATCAGTTTGCTGATTAAACTTTACATTTACATTTAGTCATTTAGCAGACGCTTTTATCCAAAGCGACTTACAAGTGAGGGACAAGGCAAGAAAAACAACATCAAAGCAAAGAGCTATCAAAAAAGTGTTTCTGTTTCATGAGATGTGAGAAGGAAAAGCAAAACATTTTTTGTTTTGTTTTGTTTTTTTAAGTGCAAAGGAAGATGCGGAAGAGTTCTGTTTTCAGCAGTTTTTTAAATATTAAAGTGAGGTGGCTGAGCATGCAGAGATAGGCAGCTCATTCCACCATCGTGGGATCACTGAGCTGAACAGTTTTCCTTGGTGTCGACTGTGTGGTGCTGGTACCACCAGACGACGTTCACCGGTTGAGAACAGTGGAAGGGAGAGGATGTAGACCTGAATGATTGAACTGAGATAAGATGGAGTTGTGGAGTTGACCACTCCGTAGGCAACAGACAGAGCTTTGAACTTGATCCTTGCAGCCACAGGAAGCCAATGCAAAGATCTAAAGAGCGGTGTGACATGAGACCTTTTTGATTGATTGAAAATAAGACGTGCTGCTGCACTGTGGATCATCTGTAGGGGTTTGGTCGTGGATGCCGGTAACCCTATCAGCAGTGCACTGTAGTAGTCGAGACGAAATAAGATCAACGCCTGTACAATGATCAGGTAGGGTCTGATCTTTCTGATGTTGTGGAGGGCATATCTACACGACCTAGAGACTGTGGCGATGTGTTCCGTGAAGGTTAGCTGATCATCAATGATGACCCCCAGGTTTCTGGCCGTCTTAGCGGGGACAATCACAGCAGATCCAATGTTAATGCTGATGTTGTGTTGAGTTGAAGGTCTGGCAGGGAAGACTAGAACTTCAGTTTTGGGAATGTTAAGTTAAAGGTGTCTTTTTCTCATCCAGGCAGAAATGTCAGAGAGACAGGCAGAGATGCGAGACGAGACAGTAGAGTCATCCGGCAGAAAGGACAGGAGAGCTGTGTGTCATCCGCATATCAGTGATAAGAAAAGCCATGAGAATGAACGATAGAGCCTTGAGAAGAAGTATAGATAGAAAAAAGAAGAGGACCGAGGATTGAGCCCTGCGGTACACCGGTTATGAGAGTCGGCCTGCCCCTGCCAGGAAACCTTTAAGGTTTGTTTGGACAAGTATGACCGAAGCCAGGCTAGAGCTGATCGAGAGATGCCCAAGTCTGAGAGTGCAGTCATAAGAATCTGATGGTTCACAGTGTTAAAGGCTGCAGATAGGTCTAATAGAATAAGGACACAAAAGTTACCTGCAGCTTTTGCCACCCGTAGGGATTCCACAACAGTCAAAAGTGCTGTTTTTGTGGAGTGACCACTCTTGAAGCCAGACTGATTGACATCAAGGAGGTAAAGAAAGTCAGAGAGTTGATTGCAGGCTGCACGTTCCAGGGTCTTGGCCAGGAATAGAAGAAGAGAGACCGGTCTGTAGTTCTCCACAAGGGAGGGATCCAGAGAAGGCTTCTTCAACAGTGGAGTAATCTGGGCCTGCTTAAACGAGGTGGGAAAGGTGCCTGTTATGAAAGAGGTGTTGAGGATCTGTGTAATGGCTCCAACGGATCCAGAGAGCAGGTGGTCGGACGATACGAGAGGAGGAGGGTAGATACATCTTCCTCAGACAGTGTTGAAAACGTGAAGTGAGATGCATCGTCGGGTTTAGTAAGCAGAATGTCATTGTCAGGAGGAGAGACTCTAGGCTAAAAAGATCTATGCAGATGTGATTTTAATAATCTGAAAGAAATCTGTCACTTAATCTAGTTCGAGACTAAATCAGCTTCTCTGATAAATCACATTTATTCTAAACGAATCAATCTTCACAGTGAAAACTCTGACTAATGAACTCAAAATTAACAAGTAAATCAAAGAGGACCGGTTTCTGTAAAACTTCCTGTTATTGATCCAACTCATCAGATATTATTATATCATTGCCTATCAACCCCAAGTTGGAGTGGATGACGCCATCATACATCTGCTCCATCGCACCTACACCCACAAGTTCAATACCATCTGGCTCGCACTGCTGGGAGAGAAATTAAAAAACATGCATGTTAACATGGTCAGGTCACTCCCGATTTCCTGGATCACTGACTACCTCACCAACCGTCTTATAGCAACACTGTGGTCTATAGCAAAGGTGCTCCACAGGGGACAGTGCTGTCTCCTGTGCACCTCAGACTTCAGGTACAGCTCAGAGTCCTGTGTGTGTGGTGTGGATCTTTGCTGGTTGAGGTTTCCTTTCTTTCTGTCTGTGCTGAGAACAACTGTAATGAGGCAAAACAATTTCCCTCTGGGATTAATAAAGTTTTTTGAATCTTGAATCTTGCTTGCGTATACAAAACATCAGAGCAAGCTGGGATGGACAGAAAACTAACTGGCATGCACTGCACACTGATAGCTGGTGATCAAAAATGCACAGAACTTGCTCATCTTGAACGAGCCTGAAGAATGCTCCAAGTATACAACCCCCTTCCACTGCTTTGGACCAAAAGCAATAAGGTGTGAAAACACAAATCCAGTCTTAACCCCCAAAATGCTCTTTGAGAACCTGCTTAAATGTCCTCACAAGACCACACAAGAATAGATATTGAACAAAATATGTCTAAAAAGGGAGGAGAAAGGAATCTGTAAAATACATTCACAATAACACTAATCATAAACATCTAGTGTATCAAGTTGCCAAAGAGTAGCACCTCTGGAACAGCCATGAGCTAGATGACAATCTTCAGAGATGTTAACTGTTCAGACATACAGACAAATTTTTTTACAGTCCAACATCCACATTTGATGAGCAGAATCCTGGGCCTGCACTAACCTGAACATGTTTAGTGAACATGAGAAACAGAGGTCATTGCCTACCTGTGTGCCCCTCCCTGCAGTTACAGGTCGGACTGAAGGACTGTGGGTCATGTTGGCAGGAAGTGGCAAAGAATCGTCCACTGTTCTTAACTTCAGGACACAGGCAGGGCTGGCAGGATAGTCCAGATATAGGTTTACTATAGTAACCTTCCACACACCTGTATCAACAATACAGATGTATCATGAAATCATTTATACCTAGATGATACCCAGCTATACTTAATATATAAGTATATATAATAAGTATATATAATAATAAATTAGTCAAACTTCAAGCATGCTTAAAAGACATAAAGGCCTGGATGTCACTAAATGATGCAGAAAAATTAGTTCATGCTTTCATCACTCTAGGTTGGACTACTGTAATGCCTTACTGTCTGGCTGTTCAACCAGGTGCATAAACAAGCTTCAGTTAGTTCAGAATGCAGCAGCGAGAGTCCTCACTAGAACCAGAAGATACGATCACATCACGCCTATCTTATCTACACTTCATTGGCTCCCTGTGAAATTTCGCATTGATTTTAAAATACTACTTTTGACATTTAAAGCATTAAATGGTCTTGCGCCGCAGTATCTAAGTGAACTGCTAGTGTCTTATGATCCACCATACCTACTTCGATCAAAGGATGCTGGCTGCCTGTCAGTACCTCGTATCATGAAAACTACAGCTGGGGGCAGAGCCTTTTCTTACAAAGCCCCAAAGTTATGGAATAGCCTTCCAAATAGCGTTCAGGACTCAGACACAGTCTCAGTATTTAAGTCTAGGCTTAAAACCTATTTATTTAGTCAAGCATTTTTGTAAATAGATTTGGGAAGGACTCATGGACGTAGAGCATTATTGTGAACTGGTATGTTTAGATGCTGTCTTCCCCACTCTCACTGATCACTCAGGTTTGTTAGGGTGAAGTGATCGGTTGCTCTACATCCCAGGGAACCCTCATGTCTGTGTTTCCTTCTGGCCCACCCTTTTAGTTAGGCTGTCATAGTTAGTCCTGCCGGAGTCCCTGCTGCACTACACTAAATATACATTCACCTCAAACTTTATCTGACTGTGAATACAACTAACTGCCATCTCTCCTCTTCTCTTCTCTCTCTCTTTTCCCTCTTCCTGTCTCTCTGTCGAGCTACACGTTGTTCCACCCTTTGACCTCTGGACCTGTCTGACTCGTCCTGATGCCCAACTTCTGGCTGGAGATCTCATCGCCTGGATCCACCGTTTGCCCAATGGGATGCGTGTGGAAACTGGAGTTGGTCACACGCTACTATGAAGTCGGTCCTGGCCTCAGCGGATGTTGGAAGCTGTTTCTAGGAGGTCTTGACTCAATACTTGATAGTCCAGGAATGGAACAAGTCTGCCTGCAATTAACTAACAGGTCTCCACATTAACCTAAAGACATTAACTGTTATACTGGACTGCCTGCTGCCTACACAGCATGTAATCACCCATATGAGGATGGGTTCCCTGTTGAGTCTGGTTCCTCTCAAGGTTTCTTCCTGTAGCCTTCTCAGGGAGTTTTTCCTTGCCACTGTCGCCCTCGGCTTGCTCATCAGGGACAATCTGATTATTATGATTCTTACTCATTCACTGTTCATGTACTGTTCTTTGGTTGTGTAAAGCTGCTTTGTGACAATGTCATTTGTAAAAAGCGCTCTACAAATAAAACTGAATTGAATTGAATTGGATGTCCTCCAATTTCCTTCTCCTAAATCCAGTCAAGACAGAGGTTATTTTGTTTGGGCCTAAAAATCTCAGAGACACTATGTCTAATCATTCTCACCCTTGATGACTTAGTATTGGCCTCAAGTAATACTGTAAGAAATCTCGGAGTTATCTTTGATCAGGATATCTCCTTCACTTCATACATCAAGGAAATCTCTAGAACTGCCTTTTTTCACCTGAGAAACATTGCTAAAATTAGGAGCATCCTGTTCCAAAGTGATGCTGAAAAACTAGTCCATGCATTTGTTACTTCCAGACTGGACTATTGTAATTCATTATTAATAGGATGTCCCAATAACTCATTAAAGAGCCTCCAGTTAATCCAAAATGCTGCAGCCAGAGTTCTGACTGGAATTAGCAAGAGAGATCATATTTCTCCAACGTTAGCTTCTCTCCATTGGCTCCCTGTTAAATCCAGAATTGAATTTAAAATTCTTCTCCTAACTTATAAATCCCTTAATAATCAGGCTCCATCTTATCTTAAAGACCTCATAGTTCCTTATCTTCCAAGCAGAACTCTCCGTTCTCAGACTGCAGGTTTACTTGTGGTTCCTAGAGTTTCCAAATGTAGAATGGGAGGCAGAGCCTTTAGCTACCAAGCCCCTCTCCTGTGGAACCAGCTCCCACTTCAGGTTCGGGAGGCAGACACCGTCTCTACATTTAAGACTAGACTTAAAACTTTCCTTTTTTATAAAGCTTATAGTTAGAGATGGATCAGGTGACTCTGAACCATCTCTTAGTTATGCTGATATAGGTTATTCTGCTGGGGGACCTCTACTGATAAACTGAGCTCCTCTCCTCTCTCCTTTCTCCTGTATCCATTCAAATGCCACCATTGCATGTCATTAACTTGTGTCTTCTCTCTCCTGTAGTTGTGTTTCCTCCTCTCTGTCTCCCTCTCTCTGTACTTTTCTGCAGGTATCCTCGGCCTGGAGCTGTACATCTCCAGAATCCAGTTCATCTGCCCAATGTTCTTGATGCTTGTTGTTGTCTTTATTGCCTGCTGTTCTTTTCTCTCTTCTCTTTCCACTCACCCCAACCGGTCAAGGCAGATGGCCGCCCACTATGAGCCTGGTTCTGCTGGAGGTTTCTTCCTCTAAAGGTAGGTCCTCTCCACTGTTGCCTAAAGCTTGCTCAAATGGGATTGTTGGGTTTTCTCTATAATTTTTTGTATAAATATTTTCTGTAAGGTCTTAAACCTTACACTGTAAAGTGCCTTGAGATAACTTCTGTTGTAAATTGGCGCTATACAAATAAAATTGAATTGAATTGAATTGAATTAATAATCAGCCTCCATCTTATCTCAAAGAACTCATAGTTCCATATTTTCCAAGCAGAAGTCTCAGTTCTCAGGCTGCAGGTTTACTTGTGGCTCCTAGAGTTTCCAAATGTAGAATGGGAGGCAGAGCCTTTAGCTATCAGCTTTAGCTCCTGTGGAACCAGCTCCCAGTTCAGGTTCTGGAGGCAGACACCCTCTCCATATTTAATATTAGGCTTAAAACGTTCCTTTTTTTATAAAGCTTATTGTTAGAGTTGGATCAGGTGACCATGAACCATCTCTTAGTTCTGCTGCTATAGGTTAGTCTGCTGGGGGAACTCTGCTGATACACTGAGCTCCTCTCTCCTATATCAATGCAAACGCCACCATTTCATGTCATTAACTTTCTCTCCTGTAGTCTCCTCCTCTCTGTCTCCCTCTCTCTGTACTTTTCTGCAGGTATCCTCAGCCTGGAGTTTTTATCTCCAGAATCCAGTTGACCTGCCCAATGTTCTTGCTGCTTGTTGTTGTTTTTGGTGCCTGCTGTTATTTTCTCTCTCCTCTTTCCACTCACCCCAACCGGTCAAGGCAGATTTACAGAAGTATACAGTTACATTATGTAAACTCTTAAACCATAAACATTTGAAAGTGCCTTGAGTTGACATCTGTTGTGATTTGGCGCTATACAAAGAAAGTTTAATTGAATTGAATTATTTATATCTAAATATATATAACCTGTCACAGTGTGGTCCAGTGGTGTGCTCCCTGCAATTTAAACACTCTCCGGTCTCTTCGTCACAAACGTCCGACAATCCATTACACTCACAGGGTCGACAGAAGGGGAAATCCCAGAATCCGTTCTGACAGTGATTGCATTGTCGACCGGTCACCCTCAAACGACATGCACACTGACCTCTGACCTGATCACACAGTTCCGACATTGAACCTTGGGGGTCACACTCACATGCTGCAAATAAGATGAAAATGTCGTCACGGACTGATTTTCATTAATCTGCCTTAAGACCTATAGATGCTTCAGAAGGATTTACTCTTGAATATTTATGAGAAGTGTTTTTGGACTTTAGATGTGAGTTACGTTTGCAGCCGTCAGGTCCAAAGTCAAAAGTCAGGGGCGCACAAGTATCACAGCAATGGCCAATTACATTGAGTTTACATTCACAGAATCCTCCCAGTTTAGTGCAGGACTGACTGAGAGAGCCGATGGGATTACACCTGCAACCTGACAACAAGGGTAAAATATAAGAATAAATATTAGAGAATAAAAAACACAAAAGTCACAATGCTCACAAAAAATAAAAGCAAACAAAAGCTACTCACGAACGGCTCCATTGTGTATTCTTGCCGACATGCTTTTGGTGAGTCCTTCACATATTCTCGGTAGTGACTCCTGTTCTGCAGCTAATCCAGTGCAGCGAAAATGGTGGAAAGAATCAAGGTCACTCTGGGAGCAGAAATTGTGGACTGACTCGATTCTGGAAATCAGGCCCATCTAAACACGTAAATATAATTTAATGAACCATATAAAAAAAATTTTTAGATACCATTTTTAATTAAAACTGTCTAAAATGAGTGTTGTTTTTATAAAGCTGGTAAATTGAGTCAACCTTCCAAATTCTCAGTATACACAGTTTCTCTCCAGTCCATGTAAACTCATCCCAGTTTCCTCTGCCCTCACTAAACACCTGCTGTATTGTAGCTACACTACAGGTTATTGCTGCTGAGCTATTATTGGACAGTTAGTGTTCAGCAAAGGACTTTAGAGAACACCAGGACTTTCTTACCGAATCGATCAGAATGTGTGATCCATCAGATCCAGACTGTTTGTTTAACATGATGTCGACAAAGTACCTGCCTCCAGCATTAAGACACACAGTAGATTCCAGAATAGCTGCTCTAGAGACAAACAACAGTCAGGGTGCAGATTAACTTTGTGACAGTTTGATACCGACATAATCAACTGTAGTCAGAGATAAACTGGGAGATATGTCTTTAACAGGCTGTGCGTGGTTCCGCACACAACACTCAATTTTTCTTACTTTTTGGCACAACATGTCACTAATTCCCAGTGGAAAAATAAAAAAAGGAATAAGTGCATTTTATCAATTTTTTTAAATTTGGTTTTTGAAACAACAATTTTAAAAACAAGTGGTATTTCAATTTTTGGATTTTTAAATTGAAAAAGCAACGAACGAATGATTGCAGGGGATCTGTACTCTCTGATAAGTAAAACCTAATCAGTAAAAGAATCTTCAAAGTGAAAAATGAAATGAAATCTAAACATTTCTAAGGTAATAAAACAGGAAACATTTATATAAAATGTCACGCTGTTGATCCAACACCTAAATCAATCAGATCTTAGATCAGGTGAAAGCCAGATGTTTGCCATCATGCCCTGCTTTTTAGCTGTCCGTTGAGTGCAACTGAAGCACATGGCTCCAAAATATGTAGCTGCATTGAAGTTACAAGGTGCAGGTTGCTTAAGCATGTATACTGCTGGAACAAGTTGGGGCCCACTCAGATATAAACAAGAAAAAAAAAAAGTGTAATGCTCCCTGATCACCGGATCAAATCTGCATAGAACTGGCTTTCCTGCAGGTAAACACATGTCATCTCACCTGGAGTTTGCAGGAAGATTCAGAGTCTTACTTCCTATTGAATCAATGCTGCAGCTGCCATCACCAGACAACAGTGTAATGATGCTGACTGAAGCCAGCCAATCAGATGGAGACTGCAGAGGAAGATCAGGTGATGTTACAATACAGGAACAGGAATTTCACAAAAAAGCAAAAGACAATAACATTTGTCATTCAAGGCCTCTGTAGGTCAGGACTGCTGAGGTCATGTAGGACATCATGTGTGTAGTAACTACTAAAAGCTCATAGACTGCAGAAGTCAAAGGAAGACTGGAGTAATACTGTCTGAATCTTGGAGAAGTCCTCCGTGTATTTATAGATGCAGAAGGTACACATAGAAGGAACCTCACACCCTTCACCAGTAGCTTCAACCTTGTAATGTCCAACACTGTGAAACATCTAGCCAGAGATTAGAGGATTAGGCTGCCCACTTTGACCTCTGCAAAACTGTCATCTTTTTACTTTCTTTACTTTACTCTTTTAAGTATAATAAAGGGTTCTATGGACTGAAACATGGCTGTGCCATCCGTTTTTTCTGTGCCCCCTCCCCGACTGTGGGGAGGTGAGAGGCTCAGGAAATACACGTACATGCTAGTTCATGTATTTGTATGCCAGCTGGGTCAAAATTAAAATACAGAACACATTAGTGCTTTGGACAGTCACATTAAATGAATAGTAGAGGATGTTCGATGAAGTTGTCTGGCCTTCTCACATTGTACAGTACATAATGGAGAAGAAGCCTCAACACTAAAGGACACAGGAAACTAACACACAAATCAGCATTTACTCTTTGACTCTCACCCTCTGGAACACAAACTGGGACTGATCAGAACCCTACGCCACCAGGTCCACAAGGACAGAGGAAAAGGAAAAGGAACGCAACTTCAAAAAAACAGACAATACCAGGAGTCCTACTGGAAATATGGATTTATTGCGACAGGTTGTTCTCACACACCAAGCCCACTGCGGCAAGTGGTCTCTAATGAGGCAATGAAGTCATTCATTTTGATCAAAACCCCCTATAAATTTAGAAAATACCAGTTCTTATGCTGGTCGTATCATTTTATTGTTGTATTTATCCGCCGCGCCTTAAAGGCTGGTCCGTAAAAAACTTTTCTGACATTAAACACATCCATAGAGCAAAAAAAAGGCTGGGGAAGACTGTGGATGTGGGATGACAGTGAGATGAGTCCCATCTTCCCTCACACAGCAGTTTGTTATTTAAGGACATCCATCTATCATATGAATTCTGGTACTCTGTGTAAATTATTTCTACCTGATATGTCAAAATGTAATTTTTTCATGTTATCTTATTTATAACAGTGTTTATGGTTTAAATAGAAAAAAAATTACATTTAAGCCCCTCTAGTCTCATCAGTAGCAACAAAACTGCTGTAGCAGCAGGACCTTGATGGTTCTTCTTACCTCAGTCTCATAACGAATCACCAGCTGAAACTCCATTGATGACGTCAGGTTGTCCACAGTGAAGCGAAGCCCAGCCCCCTCTGAAACTTTGACCCATCCTAGGCCGGTCCACGTAATTCGCTGACCATTGGTCCCTTGAAGAGGAATGATTGGCAGGGCATGACCGGGATTCAGGGGGATATTGGTCTGCTGTAGCCCATAAAAATGTCAGTGGAAGAATAGGATGAAGTCAGACTGAAGCACCCCCCACCGCTCGCTCACCTGTCCCAGTCTAATCCGGCGGGTAAGTTGTTGAGTCCTCCGAACCAGAACAACTCCTCTGTTATTGAACTTAAAGTCAAAACCCTGATCCTTGAAGTACTGCTTACACTGTGGTAAAAATGCTGTGTTCACCTGAAAATACCACAAAATAAAACAAACACTAATACTGTACACACTATCTGACTGTCCAATGCACTTTTTGTGTTACACACCAGAGAAGACGTAGTAGTAGAAGAAGTAGAGCTTCCTTGGTTCAGCAACGCTGCAAGCTCCGCCTCATACAGGAAGTAGTCCAGTGAAGGCAAAAAGTAACCAGGGGCAGGATCAGAGCAGTGCCGACCAATCATGTTTGGTAAGCACTCACACTGTCCGTCTTCCTGAGAACACCTGAGGAGACATGAAGATGTGTCTGCAGAGGCGTGGTTAAGTATATTTTTAGGGCATTTTATTCCATTCCTATTGCCTTGCCTTGTACCTAGTATTTCACTTGTCCGATAAACTACTAAATGTGAAACAGTTTCCGGGTCATGCCAGGCAACAGCTGATCAGTCAGGCCTCAGTCTCAGTGAGTGATGAAGCTTCATGAAATTATTTGGAGCACCAAGAAGCTTCTCTCGGTCCCTCAATTTCTGGGTGGGGGAGCCAGTAGCTCATCTATGACCATCATCCTGCTACACTACAAATCATCAAGCTACATGGATTAAGGTGGTACCACAAGACAGCTTTACCTCGTCTTTAGGTACTACAACCGGATGAATGTTTAGCTTCAAACATTCTGATTCACATTAAGGGACATAATTCCACACATAAACTGTGAAGACAGGTTCACCTAGTAAATATTGTAAAAGCAGAATAAAATAAGAGGAAACATACATGTTGCTGTGCGCTCCTCCGATATCGCAGTCGCAGGGTGAACATTTGTACACGGAGTTCCCCAATCCCCAGAATCCTTCCTGAACACAGAAACATGGTAAATGACTCAAATTGTATGAGAACTGAGATCCTGACTCCACATTACAGCACGCTAGACCTCATATCAGATGAAGACTTAAAACTTTGACTGTCCACAGATCAGACCCTGTTTGATATTTGTCCCACTGAAGTGTTCCAGAGTTCACTTTTTCGGTAATTACCTGTGTCTAAGCCACCCATGTAGATGGTTGTTGTCTCTGTGTGATTTTTCCTTATGTTTACGTATGCTTTCCTCTGTTTTTGTCCCTCTCTGTTGTCAAACTGAGTTCTTGAGTGTTGTAATTTTCTGCTGAAGCCACTAGAGGTTAGTATCAACTGTTATGAACTGCCTAACATATAGTATGTAATCACCCATATGAGGATGGGTTCGCTGTTGAGACTGGTTCCTCTCAAGGTTTCTTCCTGTTGCCTTCTCAGGGACAATCTGATTATTATGATTCATACACATTCACTCTTCATATAAACGTCCATAGTTTCTTTGGTTGTGTAAAGCTGCTTTGCAACAATGACAATTGTTACAAGAGCTATACAAATTAAATTGTGTACTCAATTCAATTCAACTCAATGTATTTTACAGACTGCTTTTTTAAAATGATACCTACCAGACACTGGTCACACAACAGTCCAATTGTAAAATGGTCACATTCACAACTTCCTGTCAGCTGATCACATGATCCGATGCTTCCCAGAACATGACACCTACACACTGAAACACAAAATCCATCAATCCAAGTGTTTCTGTAGCTGCATTTTATACAAACTATCATGTGAACATGAAGTGTTCCTGCTGTTTTTCTTATTATAAGTAAAATAAAGTTGATGTGTTACCCTGACAACCGTCCGCGTTGTCCTGTCTCAGACCGAAAAAGCCATGTTTGCAGCGATTGCAGCGTTGGCCCTCCACATTTTCTTTACAGACACATTGACCGGTCAGAGCATCACAAAGACCCCCTCCCTGAGAACCAGCTGGGTCACAGTCACAGGCTGAAACACAGGACACAGCTGGTCTGAAGCCTGCACATGGTTTAGATCAGGCATGGGCAAACTAAGGCCCACGGGGCGACATGCGGCCCGTTAAACTTTTTTTATCTGGCCCGCCGTACTTAAAAAATAAATAAGTAAATAAACTGTGATTCTAATGTGCTCCCACTAGATGGCGCACTCTAGATAAATTGTCTTTATTGAGGTTCCGGGTTCTCGACATTTGATTTTTGCTCCCTCAGCCCTTCTGTAAATATGAGCGGACCTAAGAAAAGGAAAGTAGACAGGGAATGTCGAGTGTTCAATAAGGAGTCGGCAACTAACAATTTTTTCAGTGAACACCGATTGAAATTAAAGCACGTTTTCACATGATATATATACTTATTTCCTTATGAGGTGGGGTTGCCAAAACATCCATCTGCTCCTGGTCCGGCCCCTCTGGCAAAATTTAGAACCCATTGTGGCCCACGAATCAAAAGGTTTGCCCACCCCTGGTTTAGACAGTGATGCTGTGTGTTTCTAGTTAGAGCAGCTCCCTCTGAACTAACAGCTTTCCAAATTATTCTGCACAGAACCAGGAGAAAAACTGTTTTGTGGCTGTCTAAGCTTAATTTATAAGCTAAGTTCATCTGACATCTTGTTAAGATACAAGAACACAAGAGAAGGGAGGGGAGAAGGTCTAATGAATCCTGATTCAGTATAATTACATCGAGCTTCCATGACATGAAGTTTTGGCGTGAGTTACTGATCACTGGGTTCTCACATACAAAGTAAAAAAAACCAACATTAAAACCTTAATAAAACAGTAACGGAACAGAATTATCTACAGGTGCAGCATAGATCTTATTTTAGATTTGTAACAAACAGAATCTGTCTAAGCAGTGAATAACTGAAAGCAGTTGAAGCATACATATGCAGGCATGTGGGTCATCTCTTGTTCTTCGTGGATCCTGATACAGAAATGGTCTGCACCGTTCACAATGAGGCCCCGTCCGATTGTGGCCACAGTTATCACATATGCCACCGCTCACACCACCTGATGCCTCAAATCTAGCAGCATCAAAGTGACACGAGTCCGAATGACCGTGACAGTTACACCCTGGGAAAAAAAATAAAAACTGGAGAAGTGCTTTATATTATTACTGCAGTACAATGTTACCAATCGGTCTGAACGAAGTATAAAAACAAGAACTATAAATGCAAAATCCAAAGTGAAAAATATTTTTTTCTTTTTGTTTGAGTGGTGATTTGAGATTATTTTGAAAAATAAAAAAGTTGTTTTATATAAAATAAATGTGCACATTATGTTTGACTAATTCACCACAGAGAGAAATGGGATGCTGCCAAGGGTAACAAAGAGGAAACTAACGCCTGCAGATATCAGCTGTGTTTCCTCCTCCAGGCCTCCAGGGAGAGTCATGATGAAAGTCCTGACATCGCTCACAGTTTTCTCCGGCTGTGTTATGCCGACAAACACAACGACCGTGAACCTGCAAAAAGAACAGCTTTACATGCACAAATGTGGATTGTATTGGGTTTAAATAATAAAACCGCAGAAATTATTAAAAAAGGAAACATCTCTGAGATCTATTCTTTTTTATCTTTTGTTGATGTAGGAGCAGGTAACAGCTCATTTAAGTTAGTTTAAGTAACTTAATGTGGTTAAAGCATGAACACCATTAAGTCTTTATTTCTATTTAAGTTTAAATTTACAATTTTATATATATAATTTTATAATTATACAATTTTATCTTATACCCATGCTGCTGTACTGTCTCTGGTCCCTTACTGTGATGTAAGGGACCAAATGTAAATGTAAAAATAAACCCACTCACTGTTTTAATCACACCCTTGATCTTATTCTGACATACGGTGTTGAAATTGATCATTTAATAGTTTTTCCCCAAAACCCTCTTTTATCTGACCATTTTTAATAACATTTTAATTTACTGTACTAAACTTTACTTCACCTTTCACTACAGTAGAAGTTTTTCTGAACACTGTCGACAAATTTAAGGAACTGATTCCATCTTTTATTCCAATGCCATGTACCAAAACAGAGGATGGCAGTCCTCCTAACGTTACTCCAGCACAAGTGGACTATCTTGTTGATAATACTGCTGCTTCACTCTGACCAAATCTCAATACTGTTGGCCCTCTGACAAAGAAGCTAATGAATCAGAAGAAGTTAGCTCCTTGGTTCAATTCACAGACCCGTAGTTTAAAGCAGAGACCATCTATGCCGTCTCATATGTACACCAGCTCTAGATTCTTCTGTCAGACCTGACTTAGAATGCTTCTTCCCCATAGATCAGTCTGAATTAATTTCAGTAATTAATACCTCTAAACCATCAACATGTCTCTTAGATCCCATCCCGACTAGACTGCTCAAAGATTCCTTACCTTTGATCAGCACGTCCATATTAGATCAGATCAATCTATCTTTACAGACAGGCTACACACCACAGGCTTTTAAGGTTGCTGTAGTCAAACCTCGACTGAAAAAGCTACTCTGGACTCAGGGGTTTTATTAAATTATAGACCCAATATCCAACCAGCCATTTATCTCTAAAATCCTCACAAAGTAGTTTCAAAACAATTATGTAACCACCTGCACTGGAATAACCTGTATAAAGATTTCCAGTCAGTATTTACAGTACATCATAGCAACTACCACTAATGATCTTCTATTAGTATCAGACAATGGACTACTCTCTATACTCGTCCTGTCCAGGAGTGGAACAAATCTGCCTGCAATTAACTAACTGGACTCCACATTAACTTAAAGACATTAACTGTTATACTGGACTGCCTGCTGCCTACATAGCATGTAATCACCCATATGAGGATGGGTTCCCTGTTGAGTCTGGTTCCTCTCAAGGTTTCTTCCTGTAGCCTTCTCAGGGAGTTTTTCCTTGCCACCGTCGCCCTCGGCTTGCTCATCAGGGACAATCTCATTTCATGATTCATACACATTCACTGTTCATTTACTGTTCTTTGGTTGTGTAAAGCTGCTTTGTGACAATGTCAATTGTAAAAAGCGCTCTACAAATAAAATTGAATTGAATTGAATTGTTAGATCTTAGTGCTGCATTCGACACTATAGATCGCAACATGTTATTACACAGACTAGAATATGTCATTGGGGTTAAAGGAACAGCACTAGGCTGGTTTGAATCATATCCATCAGATAGATTCCAACCACTCAAGGCAGATTCCTTCCTCTCTGTCTCCCTCTCTCTGTTTTCCTCTGCAGGTATCCTCAATCTGCTCAGTGTTATGGCTGCTTGTTGTTTTTTGTTGCCTGCTGTTCTTTTCTCTCTCCTCTTTCCACTCACTCCAAGCAGTCGAGGCAGATGGCTGGGGTTGTTGGGTTTTCTATATCATTCTGTACACAGTTATATTTTACAAGGTCTTAACCCTTATACACTATTAAGTGCCTTGAGATGACTTCTGCTGTGATTTGGCACTTTATGAATAAACTGCATTAAAAAAACCCTCCTTAGTCTAGACATGGCCTGTCTGGTGTTAGTGTCTAACTGCAGGTCTGCATCTCATGGTTTATAATGTAAAATGACCAAAGCATATATATCTCAGGGGACGGCAATATCTGCAGCACTGATCAGAACCAGCTGAGATCAGAACCAGTGCTGATGCATACCACGCCAGCCTGGATGAGGACACCCCCCGGCCCTCCATCTACAGGTGTACAACGCTTAGAGTGTCCATTACAGAAGCAGCTTCCTCGGACCACCATGTTATAGAGAGCGTAGTAATAATTGTCCTGAGGGTCTCTGCGTCGTCGACTCAGCAAAGTGTCTCCGAGGGTGAAGAGACGAGTGAAGTTTACACGGAGATTAGTCAATCTGATCAGATCTGAAAACAATTACAAGACATGAAGGAATGTTTCAAATGTTTTCTTTAATTAAATTTCAGTTCAGGATAAAACAGTAAAAACTGATTCAGCAACACAAACATTTCAACGTAAAACCTTTAAATCTACACTTTACTGAGACTTTGGCTTGGGGCAGTGGTGGCCTAATGCTCAGAGAACATGGGAAAATTGAAAAAGCTGCTGCTGCACTGGCCCCTGTCTCATCAACCTCATCAACCATTAAACCCAAACTCTCAGGAGCTGCGCGGTGGCTACAGTGTGGTTATATTAAGCAGTTTTCATATTATTGTGATCTAGAGACTGTGAGCTGTCGTAGTAAGACAGAATACGTGTCTAAACGAGACGGATCAAGGTAGAAGAGTTAGGTTAAAGGGGGCTGAGGTGAAGAAGGTGCAGGAGTTTAAGTACTTAGGGTCAACAGTTCAGTGTGATGGGGAGTGTGGAAAAGAGGTGAAGAGGCGAGTGCAGGCAGGTCGGAGCGGGTGGAGGAAAGTGTCAGGAGTATTGTGTGACAGAAGAGTGTCAGCAAGACTCAAAGGAAAGGTGTATAAGACAGTGGTGAGACCAGCTCTGCTCTATGGGTTAGAGACGGTAGGAGTGAGAAAGAGACAAGAGGCTAAGATGGAGGTAGCAGAGATGAAGATGTTGAGGTTCTCCTTAGGAGTGACCAGGTTAGACAGAATAAGGAACAAGCACATCAGAGGGACGGCTCACGTTGCCTGCGTTAGCAACAAAGTCAGAGTTAGGTGGAAAAGGATGATTTGCTGTGGCGACCCCTGATTGGAAAAGCCGAAAGAGAAGAAGATTTAAAATTGTTGATGCGTTCACGTTCATGTTTTTGTCCTGAACTTTAGAACAATAGGTAGAGCTGTGGGAGAGGATCTGAGAGACCATACTGGTTAATGTAATGAGATCCTGCTAGAGAGAGGCAGGTGCCAGGTCGTGAAGTGTTTGTATGACTTTACTGGAGTGATGTGTTCTTTCATTCTGGTCCTGGTTAGTACTCTAACAGCAGAGTTACGGATCAGCTGTAACTGATGTATAATGTTTTAGGCAAACCAGATAGAACGGCATTACAGTAGTCCAGTCTGCAGGATAAAAAAGTCTACATAAGTCTCTCTTTGTCAGTCATTGTGAGAGAAGAATATTTTTAATGATAAAAAGCAGATTTGGTGACTTACCACACATGAGCCTTAAAGTTCAATTCTGTGTCAACAATGACACTGAGGTTTCACAATCCTAGAGATTTCAAGATTTGTGCTCAGTTTTTCTCTCTCTGAGCCTTTGCTCCAATGACCTCTCAGTGTCTTCATCTCAGAGGACAAAACAGTTAGAAAACTTTAACTCAGGCTTGAATTTGGGTAGTTTAAGAATTAAGTCGCTGAGATATTGGGGAGGGATGATTAAGGATTCCTTTCAGGCAGACACCTCCTGTGCACATCAAACTGAGGATCCTTAAATGAAAATACTTTATTTTAGCAGACAGAATATTCACCTTGAATATTTTGAGTGTACGGGTTTCGTATTTCAAAGACGGGATCCAGTGATTTCAGCACCACCTGGTGGATAAACGGAGTAAAACAAGTTATGTATTAACAGAAACAGAAAAACAGCTTGTATTTTAATAGACTCTATATGAGTGTATTGTGTTGTCTTGTATAAATAAAGTTGACTTGAGTGTGTGACCTCTCCATCAGTGGATGGTTCTGATCCGGAGTACTTGCTGTCACAGACAATGTCATCGACATTGTTGGCCGGTTTATTGGACACAGACGGGAAATGATGCAAACAGTCATCTGCAAAATAACGAAAAACTTTCCAAGTTTGTCCAAAATCTTTCGATCGCTCCACCAACATGGCCGCTGGACGGAAGCTCTGCAGAAAAACAGTAAGTGATATCACACATTAAGCAACATGTGATCTCGAATTTTTAATGAACTCCTTGTTCTTTTGTCTCATGTATCGTAGTTCGTGTAGTAATCAGTAATAATTCACCGGAACAGTTGTGTTTTACCTTGAAGGTGAGCACCAGGTGACTGAACTGAAACACAGTCTCAAGATCTAACTGGACGCTGACCTGATGAACACCTGCAGACGACAAAAAGGGCCAGAGTTTCACCAGTACCAGAGACAATACAAACGTTAATTACATTCATTAATTATTATAGAGTAATTTACATGTTCATTTCAAAATCAGATTGGACCGCTTTTACTGCCATGGTCACATGTTGCTTTATGCCCTCTCTGACTGGACTGACCATTCTCAGACTGCCACCACTTCAGTTTACTTTTGGGGTCGAAGGTCATGATGACGTTCTCAATGCGGTGGCTGTTTGGGTTCCTGGTGCTATTGTATGCCAGCTGAGAGTCGCATGTGAAACATTTCTGCTCCTCCTGATGAAAGAAGACACAAACTGGTCAACCGTCATCATTATCTTTGTCCATCCATCCTCTAGTTGGTGAGAGGTTCAGAGGCCAAACTGAAACTTATCCTTAGAACCAGTTACAGGCTGCTTCATTTCTAAAGCTATGACCTTTCTTAATAATTTGTTGACCTATGATGATTAATTTATATAGTTTAAAGACAGAGCTGATCAGATCTTTAAGTCAGCAATGTGATCTTTAAATCAAATCTTTATGATACGTTTTTTTTTTTTTTTTAAGTTTACCTAATGACTAAATTGTAATAACCATCATAATTAAAAAAATATAGTATATAACTAAAATGATGCCAAGATCTCTGTTCAGCATAGCATGATGAAGAGAGAAAGAGAGAGAGAGACAAAAATAGTTTCTGTTCTTTGTTGGACAATCCCAATCACAGTCTCAATCTAAAAGGACTGATCCTTTTTAACAAGCATTTGCATGCATCCATTTGAACGTTTAATCTCCTCTGTGTCTTTTGCTCAGTTTCAGTTTTGTAGACTGAGAGAGTCTGATCCCTACCATAAAAAAGTTCAACAAAGCTGGAGTCACAAAACCAAAAGATCACATATTACTTGCACAGTCAGCTCCAGTTAGATTTTTGCTAAGTGACCCAAAGAACCATTTTTAAGCTGATCATCTGTCAACATATCCAGATTCTGTCAGGCAGTGCATTCTCAGGAACAGTTAGTTAGTTAGACGGTATAAAATTGCGCAAGTGAAGATTTTTTCATTTTGTTTTCATTCTCGTCTCATTATTTCTACCTACCATTTAGTCTTTTTTTACCCAGTGCCTGTACCTGTATACCGTATTTTCCGCACTATAAGGCGCACCTAAAAGTCTTAAATTTTCTCAAAAGCTGACAGTGCGCCTTATAATCCGGTGCGCCTTATATACGGATCAATATCGAGTCAGTCACGCAGTAGAACACAGGAATAGACGTTTAACATTAACGAATCAATGGTGCGGAAGTGGAGGCAGCAACAAGATAGCCAAGTAAAGAAGACTAAACAGAGTTTCCGAGGGAACAAAGCGAGATGGTTACAGTTGGAGGACAAACTCCTATCTTTTTTTTATGTAACTGAAAGAAACTAAATTAACAAATAATACACATCGTTACACATTGGGTATGTTACACTCGCACACGCTAGCTTGACTTAAATGAAGCCAATTACAATAACACGCACACGTAATTTATCACATGTAACAGGTAACAACTAACATACTTCTAATGACAATAAACATGTTAATACTTACAAAGACAAATGCTTTCCAAGGCACAAACGTATAAAGCACACTCAGCATAGACATGAACCAGTTGGTTTTACTGTGGAAACTAAACTAGCTTAATTTACCGACGGAGAAAATACGTCAAAGCTGTACTATTGAACAGAGAGTGGAAAGAGCGCTCACTCTGCAACTAATTATCTTAACAAAGATCAACTAAAATACACAACTCTTGTTCTGATAAATTTTTAAGAACAATACTATAATACTTTATAGCTGCCTTTGTCACAACTTATTGTTATTCATTTATCACTTGAACTGAAAGGCATGATGGCAATCTATTAATAAAGTTTGACCGACCTCTCTGTGTGAGGATCCGCCGACTACCTTTCAGGCTGACCTCTTATTTTGAAGGTCCCGTTTCCGGGCGGAATGGTGTTCATGCAGCAGCTTGACATTCGTTAAGCCGATTGATTGCACCCGACAAACTCATGACAAACTAGTGTGGAGGACTTAAAGTACTCGATGGCTGAGGATTCTGCTACATGGATTATTGCTTTGGAGTATGGACTGTGATACTTTTTCCCAGTTTGTGTTTTGTTGAATGCCGGTGTTTTGCGCCTTATAATGCGGTGCGCCTTATATATGAAAAAAGTTTTAAAGTAGGCCATTCATTGAAGGTGCGCCTAATAATGTGGTGCACCTTATAGTGCGGAAAATACGGTACTCAATAGGAAGAATTTCTTTACCTGCTGTAAATTATTAAAGCCTCACAAAGTTCGCAACAGACTGACTCGCTGACTTAAACATGACTTAAATAAAAACTGAGTTTCACTAAGTAAATATTGTCTAAAACTAAGAGTAAATAAATGAAATTAATGACTAAAACAAAATTGTAAATTCCAGGCAAAGTTAACACTAGTCCTTTGTTGGAGGTAAGGTAACATATGATGTAACACAAACTCTTGAAACACAACATATTTACTGTGTTCTTAATAATTTTAGGGTGCTTTTCACACCTACAGGCCTTAGTTTAATTAAATCAAACTCAAGTTAATTTTTCCTCTTAGTGTGGTTCGTTTTGTCTGGTGTGAACCAAAACAACCGCACAGAGATACCCAAAATTAGGGGGTCTCGATCCAAATCACTTAGCGAACTCTGGTGCGGCCCTCCTGGTGAGAAAGCACACCAAAACGGGACCAAACGCTATGAATCACATAATCTGAGGGCTTTGGGTAGTGTGTAGGTTTCCATTTCTATTGTGTGTGTGTGCACCAAAAACATGCTGTCTGATTAATTGAGGACAAACAGGGAGATGTGAGGAGGTGAAGTGTCTCCATCTCACGTCTCACTAATGGCGGCTGGTTAGTGTATGTCGGGTCCTTAGGCAAGACCTCCTTACGCTTACCCTACCTACCCTTATAAGTCGCTTTGAATAAAAGCGTCTGATAAATGACTAAATATAGATTCAATAATGTCTCACAGACACTGGGTCTGATGACTCAGCAGGTGATGTAACGCAATAAACAATAATCTGTGGGATGACCAATACGCGTTAACATTCATAGTGAAATCATCTCTCACAACTGTCACACAAACGTACAGTAGTCCAGAACACTTTACTTTCCTCCTGTATTTACTTTTTCTGGTTCCATAGCAGACACATCTGAACAATAAGCGGAGAGAACGTTCTAGCCTGGTTTGAAGTGATGTGATTTGTTTCGCTTGGATTTTTCTGTGAGTGAATCAAGACTGAACCAAGGAGAAACTGCTCCAAATTTACAAATTCATTAATTGATTCGGACCAAAACAAACTAATTAGGGTGTGAAAGCACCCTTAAAGTACCATTAGACTGGAATTTGCTGCATCAAAAACATTTTCCCTCTTTTATAAAGGGCAACATTTCTGAGAGTTAACCGTAAAGAGAAACATTTGAAGGAGGTGGGATGGTGATGTTCCTAAAGCTGGAGGGGACAGAAAGAAGAGAGTGAGATAATAAAGAAACAGATCAGAACTTGTTACAGTATGAAAGTCAGAACATGAGCCAGAAACATGTCAGTATGGCAGAAAATAAATCTCAGTTGAGCTGCAGCTTTTCCACACACAGACTCACTCTGTGGTGTTGTTTTACTACTAATACTACACATACTGCTAATAGTGTAACGTGACCTCTGACCTCCAGGTATCCGATGATGCAGTAGTTCTGAGGCCCATGCAGGCCACATGTGGATGAGGCTGAGAGCTGAGCAGCTCTGCCCAACATCAGGTCACCCAGCTGAGGGCTACAGAAGCCTCCGGGACAGTCGTCTTTAAGATCTTGGAATTCCTGGAGGTCCTGGAAGTCCTGGGGTAGCTGGAGCTGAGCTGCTGGTAGCAGACCTGCAGAGACGTGAATGTTTTTATTTGACAGCTTAAATGTCTGTGGTTTGAATTTCTGAGTCAATGGAAAGAACACTGTGGACACAGTATATATTATTATATATGATTGAGATGTATATGTTATTAAAACCGTACATGTATAAACGTCTTCACATTGTTAGACACATTCATCGTTATAAAACCAGTTCAGGTTGTCAGTCTGAGGAAACACATGATAACTATTAGATTGCTTTGGAAACAACAATACTCAGAAATATCCAACAAAGAATCAAATATTTTATCAGAAGGTTTTTAACCCAACCATCATCATTAAATATAAAAATCTCAACACGTGAAAAAATCTGAAACTAAACAGGACTAACAGCAGAACGTCCACAGTCAGATTTAACTGGACTCCTCTGGATCAACAGGAGCTCTCCTGCTTCACCTCCTCCTTATCTCCTCTTCCACTTTCTGCTCTCGTTCTCTACACCTGTTTCATTTGTTAGCTATGAATCATGAGTAATCGGATCTAATCAGATCTCTCTTCTCTGTTTCTTTATCAAACAGTGCATCACTCTCCTCATTCTCCACTCTGACTAAAAACAACATATCCACGTTTCTTCTCTTGCCATCCTACCTATGTGTCTTCTGGACCCTAGCTTTCTCCACATCTCAACCACATTTAAACAGGACCAGGTTACACCACTGCTAAAAAATATTACCCATAGCTAGTTCTTGACGGAGGATTACAGACCTATCTCTTTTCTTCAATTTCTGGTTAAAACCCTTGAACAAGCAGTCTTTAACCAAATCTCAGCAGTTCTATCTCTAAATAACTTCCTTCAACCAGTTTGGCTTCAAGCATAGTCACTCTACAGAATACTGCTGCTTCAGAATTAGGGTGTCTATGACAGGGGGCCAGGAGGAAGCAGAAGTCAAACCACTGACCCTACAGTGCATCAGTGCTCTACCTAATGAATCACACCTACCTCCCCATGGAGTCAGAGTGCAGAAACTGTGTCCCAGTCTTCTGTCCTAATCCCATGTAAAACATAATTTATATTGTTATATTCTGTAATGTCTCAAAAGTTACACTGTAAATTGTCTTGACTTTTCTTGTGATTTGGTAAACTAAATTGGGCGGAATCCTACTGGATCTGTCTGCAGCCTATGATCCTGTAGATCCTCCTGTCTGCATTCTCTGAAATAGCCATGACAGGTACATTTCATTTCTCAGGGGCAGGTAGCCAACTCTCACTTTTCTCCACAGGTGTGCAGGATGGCTCTGTCTTCTGTCTTCTTCTCTTTTCCATTTATACCACATCCTGATGTTCCATCATCCACTCACACAGCTTTTCTTATCATTGCTAAACCAATGACAAACAGTGCTTCTCATCTTTTCCACCAGATTACTCCATCACACGTTCCTGAGAGAAAGACTTTAGCTCAATCTGTCCAAGAGCACAGCATCAGCATAAACTTGGGATCTTCAGCGACTGTCCCCACAAGGTCTGCGAGGAAACTGGGGTCATCATTAATAAACAACAAAGCTTTGCTGACCACATTTCCTCTATGTCTTCAGCAATACATTTACCCTCTACAATGTCAGAACAATCTAACCTTCTACTTCTGTCATCATCATCTACTACCCAGCTGGTTGTGCAGGCACTTGTCCCCTACAGAAAACAGGTGTGATGATAACTGAGAAAAATGTGATTATGAACTCACAGATGAAGAAGATGAAGATCATGTCGGAAATCTTCAGGTCTCCGATGGACCTTTGAACAAAAAAAATATATAAATGTCACAACGTGATAATGAATATCGATTTTATATATTAAATAGAAAATTGAAAATCCAACAATCCCCCTTGAGCAGCACTTAGACACAGTGTAAAGGAAAAACTACCTTTAACGGAAAAAACTCCATCTGAACCAGGCTCAGATTGGATGGTCATTTGCCTTGACCAGCTGGTGTAAGTGGACAGAGCATGATTTGGGAGAATGCAAAGCAGCTTCCTGGTGCAAACAGCCAGTATATGCAGTAGCAGATGGCCAAAGGGTGCTTAGGCGCCATCCCTCCACACCACCCCACGGGAAAAAATTAATTTTTCTCTTCAAATAAAAATTATTTTAAATAATAATTATTAAACATTTTTGTATTCATAAATCAGCATCTGTGGTGGAAAATCCTGCAGGACCTTGCAAAGTCAGTGACACAGTTCAGCTTATAGTTTATCTAAGATCTACACATATATTCAACATAAATTGCAACATAAATCAAGTCAATGAGTGTCGGCAAATTTTACACTTAAAGGGCAAAACAGTGCCCAGAGGAGAAGTGACAGCTAATGCTTTTGACCATGATGGACAGTGATACACGAGAGTCAGAACTCCGAAAAATTGAATCTTATATTAGAGGTTTCTGTCAGAAATGGTGTAGCTAAAAGGCTCAGCTTGCTGGATGCAGCCATCTAAATTTCTTGTTTTGCTTCCCTTGCTTACTTTTTAAAACAGCAGGGACAGATACAACATGGACTGTGACAGAAATTAGGAAACATCTATCTGAAAAAATGTGTAAAAAATTAGTGTACAAGAGCACACAAGGAGAATTCAGTCAAGCTAGCCGTGCTAGGCAGCGCTAGCATTACCATCCAACTGGACGAGGGCCACTGAATTGTGGAGAGGGAACACAACGACCAGGTGGACAAGAATTGACACGTTTTATCAAAAATAATTGACTGTGTGAAATTCTACAGAGCTTTTGAGCTAGCTTTGCGCAGCCATGACATGACTGAAAACTTCACTGGCATTTTCAGGGGGTTAGTAGATCTGGTCAGCTCTTTAGACAACATGCTGGAGGAGCACCTTAAGACAACCACTGTTTTCCATTAGCTGAACATCATCTTGCAGCAGGCAACATCCCTAGGATTGGCTTTCTCTTCCAGACCTGGGGGGATTTTCTGCATTTTTTCCAGGTCATTCAAACGAAACACCCTGCTTGCTCAAGTGGTGGCACACAGACTCCCAGGGACTTCAGAGATGAACAAGATGGAATTTCTACAGATGTATGGTTGATCCTGTATATGAGCACATGCACCTCCATCACTGTTTCCGGACCATCACAGACTCTTGTAACTTCAACTATGTCCCTGTGAGAGAGGCTGGGGTCTTTGTGAGGATGCTTGTAGATCAGGACTTGTTTTTTCCTAGCATTGTTTCACAAGATCATGCCACATGTGAATGGTAAATGGTAAATGGTCTGCACTTATATAGCGCTTTTCTACCTAACTGGTACTCAAAGCGCTTTACACTGCGTCTCATTCACCCATTCACACACACAAGCACACACACATTCACACACCGATGGCAGAGCTGCTATGCAGCTGACCTGACTCACATGTGGACATGCTGTCTTCATCAGAGGAATTGTCCGGAGGTCCACAGACAGCAAAACTTATATTTTGTCAGGGACTCCATTCCTTCTCTACATGGAGATGACAGTGGATCTATGCAGCCTGCACAAAGAAACAACGGACACCGGGAGAGGGAAACAGCAGCAGCTGGCTACAGCGCTAAGCTGTGATACAATTATTTTTACAAGCTATCCTCAGTTGTTTTCATTTTTTATATATCTTTTCATAAGTGTGTGATACTATTTTGAGTCAAGGAGCGATTCTCTTAAAACATAGGTTAATAATCAATGCACAATTCTGGTGCAGTATTATAACAGAAGTTTGACTTTAGACACATTTTAACATATATTGTAAATGTATATTTTGCGTTTTTATTAATGAAATAACAGCTGAATATATCACAACATACCCTGAAATTATTGTAAAATTGGGATTGTTGCTGAACTAAGAATTGTAGGACCTCAGTATTAGTCAAGTAAAAGCACATATAACAAAATGCAAAACAAATATTAAAATGATCAGGCACTAAAATTATTTATATATTATTATTTACCTTCACCGAACTGCAGCAGTCTCTCTAAAGTCTACAGGTAAGAATGATACATCTGAACAAGCTAACATCTTAACATTAACGTGGTTAATGTTAAGATGTTAAAATGTTGGGATAACATGCCAACAGGCTAACAGGCTAACCTTAGCGCGTTAACGAGCTAACAGTATAAAAGCTTAGTTATCTATCAAGCTAACGGGTTAACAGAATAAAAGCTTAGTTATCTATCAAGCTAACGGGCTAACAGAATAAAAGCTTAGTTATCTATCAAGCTAACGGGCTAACAGAATAAAAGGCTATCGTGTCTGTTTTATTACCGTGACACCTGTAACCGTTTCAGTTAAACCTCACCTGGGCATTGTTCGGCCCGCGCGCCGCAAACGGCCCATTGCTTGACTGCCCGCGTGAGGTTCATTGTAAATTTCAAAATAAACCCATTTTAAAATTTGACCTAAAGTATGGACAAACGCTGCGCTGCTTTTATTTTGAAGTTGTTGTTTTTTTTCGACATTACGAGAAGACGCACGCTCAGAAATACAGAATGGTAAAAATGTTCACGTGTTGTAATCATAACATATACTTTTAACAAACTTACCAGTTTGTTAAAACAATGCTATGTGCTAAAAAAATAAATAAATTATAAATAAATATAATTAATATTATGCAGAATTGAGTTCAGCCTTTTGGTCTGAGAAGATTCTCTGAATTATGCCTTATATAAGAATTTCCCCTTAAAGTGGAGACTAAATCCAAGTGAAGATAAGAATGATTCAGAAAAGAACTCATAAGTTGAAAGACAGATCAGAGTAGCGCGTAGAACTTCTTAGAGGCTTCAGAGTTTCTTAATCAGAGAAATATTGTCCACACAACACAGTGTGTTAATTTTTGTCGACCTCATTGAAGATGTGCTCACATCAGCCAACACTGTGTTACTAGTTCTCTCAAAAATTGTTGTCTGTACTTTCATTTTATTTGCTAAATGCATTTCTCACTGAAACAGCAACAATGAGACTTTTGGTGTCACAAAAACTGTATATTATTTAGCTTTTGTCTCTTTAACGTTGTTCCTGTGTCAAAATCTAGTTGGACTGATTTTATTTTCTGAACCTGCTCATATTAGAAATTAAATCGGCTCTGCCTAAATCTAAATCTGGATTGTGTAGTAGTTGCCTGAATCTGCTGCTGCTGAATTCGTTCTTCCTAAAGAAACTATGAACCCTGAAGGGACAGGTGAACTTATCCAGGAATGTTTGGCCTCCACAGCAAATGTAGAGGTTCCCAACTTTAAGTCAATCCACATAGGCAACAATAGCTGTATCAACAGTATGAATGCAGGTCTGGGTGAGAAGCAGCAGTGATGCTGTTTTACTGCTGTAATGGGGGAAAAAACTCTTGTTTAACGTGTTGTTAAGACAAATGTACTGATCCCCAAGAGAGAAAAGGTTGAAGTTAGGTTGGAACAAACACAGGAAAAAAAAATCTGCTCTCTTTAACAGTTGCTGTGTATTCTCACCTAGGAAATAGCAGGGGATCATCAGCATACCAAACAGAAAATTAATACAGTGATCGACTGTATCAAAAACACAGCTAAAGGAACATCTGCACAGTCCAAACACAGCAAGAGCAAACAGTGAGGTTCTTCGTCAGTGCAGATAAACCCAGGTCTCTGCAACAGAACATGGCCAATGCATCACTTCACTAGTTCATAAGTATTAATTTCATTATATCACAATTTCTTCACTGTTCAGTGTGAGTCTCTAGACCCACAGCTTCACACTGTCCCGTTTCCACACATTCCTCCAGCTATTGTACAGACAGTGTGAAGACCCCACCTGCTCACGGACTGACACAGATACTCTGAGATTGTGTTACTAACACACAGGATTCACTCAACCGATGATGCAGGACTTGTTTTAAAGAAGAGCAGTCAAAGCTCATGTCCTCTCAAACCAAACCTGGTGAAAATGATCAGAGATATAACACTGAGTGGTGATAAGGGTGGTACCTGATCAAGCACAGACTCTCAGGACCTCCAGCATCAGATGGAGAACTGAGTAGAACAGGTTTGAACTAGGTCAGCTCATCTCCTGGATTAAGCTGTGTGGGGAACATGAAGAAACACATTTTTATATATGCCTTATATATGTCAGTTTGATAAATATCCTAATGTGACTGATCACACATTCACAAAACTAATCAGCTTTTTAATGATGGACTGGCTATTTCCCAGCTTGTTGTGTTGCTGATGCAGATTTATACAAGCACTGGACTAAATATAAAATAGACTTTATGAGTAACATGTTCACCTGTAGAACAACTCCAAACACAACTTATTCATTTACACAGTAAACTCCAGCTGACTGAGATGTTAAATACATGTCCAGCTGAAACTTCTAAAAACAAGAGTAAATGGGAACTTACCTACTTCTGCTGGCACCCTGGAAGAATGTGGAACATATGTGGGCAGGTAACAGCACACCTGAGACCAAGGTACCCCGAGGCCACACCTGTCAGAAAGAGAGAGAGAAAGACAACAGTAACACACAAGAGTTTTTTCCATAAGAAGAAGGTTGAAGAAGATAGCATGCACAGAAACAAAGGTTTTTTAGCTTTGCTATGAATGACCAGAAAAACACCGACACATGTTACCTGAATACCAGAATAGAATGCGATGCTGGAGTTGGATTCACGAGGACTTTAGGTCTAAAAAAGAAAACCCAACCTGAATCACAGCAGAACCAGTCTAGAGCCCACCGTGTCTTAACTGTTCTTAGAGTTCTCGCAGAAGCAAGAGGCCTCCCAGAGACATTAATAAACTGTGAACATGCAGTGGTTATTTTATTATTCGGTAGCAGTGGTAAATATCACTGAGGACTCATTTGTGACTGGGATTCACCTCAGTATTGTCAACACGGCGCCAGCTGCTGGTCAACTCCTGCTGTTACACTCTGTGTGTCTTGGTGGATCAAACTGAACCAGGTGAGTTTTCATCACACTCAGGTTCTTCAGGTTCTTCACACCTGGAGCCATATTCACAAACCTTCTGAGAAAAGTCTCAGAGCTCCTAATTTAGCTAAGAGTCCTGGTCTAAGAGGGATCAGGGAAACTTCTCAGAGCGACTCTGAGCTGGGGCAGAACAAAATCTTTTATCTCAGTGAGGACATGTGTGTGACCCTGTTGTTAGGGACAACACATTGTTTTAGAAACTGTGATTGGTTAAAAACAGGTTGTGATGAGCTGAGAGAAGCAGCTGCTCTGCCTTTATGATTTGTGCTGTGAGTGTGAGAACTGATGGTTCTGTTAGTTTGGACTGGTTGGTGTCGACTGTGGTGTCAGTAGGTTTGAGTTTAGTCACCATAATGGAGGCTCCTGTAGCAGCTAGTGGCCCCCAGTCAGTGTTTATGTTAACAGAATTTAATATTAATAGGAGAGATGTGGGTCTTACCATAAAACTGAGCTCTTTGTTTCCTGACTCTTCTTTGTTCACTTGTCACAGTAGATATAGAAAAAAGATAAAGATGAGTCTCAGTGACAAAGATCCTACTGATGGTTTAAGTATTAAAGGAGCTGGACAGACAGAATACTGATCACTGACCATTCTGTTTTAGTAGCAGACTCTGATGTTCTGTTACTAGAAACTATCTTCATCTTCTGATGATGTGATGCTGCAGTTTGTGTCCCATCAGTTCTCTCAGTACCGTTGGTGAAGTCTGTTCTGTGTGGTCTGAACGTCCAGAGAAATACACAAGGAACATATTGGTCTCAGTATGAAGCTGTGGAAGTTCTGCAGTAGTTTGTGTGACCACTGCTGATCTACCAGAGATGGGTCAGCACTGCTGCTCTGGTTCATGTTGTTCTCATATTATACTGTGTCAGCTGATGTGAACACATTTCTAATGAGATCGACCACAAACATGATCCCTATATGATCCACACTGTGTGTTCTCACTGTCATTTAGTGTTAGACAATATTTCTCTGTCCTTTCACCATTTTGTCGTGTGATTAAGAAACTCTTTTATTCCTCCTCTCTACTACAAACATTTTCTTTTTCACTTTTTCAAAGGAGCTCTGTTTAGGTCTAAGATGATTAATGAATAATTTTTATCTTTACTAGGATTATCGACTCGATGAGCAGATGTCAACCTTGTATTTTCTGAGCTTAGTAGAATCATTTTTTCCAGTTTTCAAGTGCTAACTGCCTGCTACATTCTCAGCTGCACTCACTGACCCCAGCCCAGTTTCTCTCCAACTGTAAATATTCAGTGTCATATTTGAATTTTAATCATGTAGGTGTGCAAATGTTTCCCCTATGAAGAAACTCAGCTCATCTGTCCAGGTCTCTGTCCCACAGAAGAACTGCTTGTTCAATGTAGTAACCTGATACCCTGATCCATAACTCATTACACTTCTGATCACTGTTGTTAATGAAAATCTGGGTTTATGTGAGCGATGGAAACACAACCCACCAAATGCAGTTTATGGTAAGTTTCCTCAGCTGCTGTGAAAAGTGTGAGCAGTAACGTGATGGTCCAGCGTCAGATGGATTAAAGGTTCATGTCAGTGTAATAATGTGTGTAACGGTGCAGACAGGTGTGTTTTTCTGGTCAGTTAAGTGGATGAAAAGGCTTCACACACTCATTGTTAACCCTTTCACAAAGAGGCTTTGTGTGTGTGCTGACTCAGCGGTACGACACACAAAGCAGCGGCCGATATTCAGGTGTATAAAAGCTGTGAGGTCACACAGGTGTGAAGGCAGGCCTTCTCCGTCAGCACAGAGCAATACGCCAGCAACACGCTACAAACATGTCCACCACTGACATGAACATGAGGAGTAGGGTAAGTCCCAGCACGCATCAATGCGCTTTCCTGTTACATACTACACAGCAGGAAAACAGAGTTAGACGGGGACCAGCTGGGAAACAGACAGTCACAGTTAGACCGGGACCAGCTGGGAATCAGACGGTCAGAGTTAGACTGGGACCAGCTGGGAAACAGACAGAGTTAGACCGGGACCAGATGGGAATCAGACGGTCAGAGTTAGACTGGGACCAGCTGGGAATCAGACGGTCAGAGTTAGACCGGGACCAGATGGGAATCAGATGGTCAGAGTTAGACCGGGACCAGCTGGGAATAAGACTGAGTTAGACCGGGACCAGATAAGAATCAGACAGTCAGAGTTAGACCGGGACCAGCTGGGAATCAGACAGTCAGAGTTAGACCGTGACCAGCTGGGAATCAGACAGTCAGACTTAGACCGGGACCAGCTGGGAATCCAACGGTCAGAGTTAGACCGGGACCAGCTGGGAATCAGACAGAGTTAGACCGGGACCAGCTGGGACAGAGATCTAATGATCACCACTGGTTCATCTCCAGCAAGCTGTCAACCGCTGAATACTATGTAAGTGTCAAATATACATTTTAACCCGTCTCCTATCAGGTCATCTTCTATGAGGACAGGAACTTCCAGGGTCGTTCCTACGAGTGTAGCAGTGACTGCGCTGACATGTCATCTTACCTGAGCAGGTGTCACTCCTGCAGGGTGGAGAGAGGCTGCTTTGTGGTCTATGACCGCACCAACTTCATGGGTAACCAGTACTTCCTGAGGAGGGGCGAGTACGCCGACTACATGAGCATGATGGGAATGAATGACTGCATCCGGTCTTGCCGCATGGTCCCCATGGTAACCATACAGCTACAGTAGTCTCAGTAACCACAGTAACCATGCCATCAAATCGCAGGGGTTTTAAAGGGGGTTTCTTTGTGGGTTAGAATGTTTTGAGGTACAAAACCGCGAACAACCCAAGAGGAGCCTCACAACTAATCACCAAGAAGGCACAAGTGTGACCGTGGATATTTCATATCCAATTGAAACAGTTATAAAAAAAAAAAGCTGCTTTTAAGATATGGATGTTTACAGGTTGTTAGAATAAAAACAAATACCCATGAATGCCTTCAGTTGTTGAGCGACTCCAGACAAAATCAAATGTCATCACAAACACATAGTTTCATTGAGAGGAATGTGAAAATGTTGTGGTTGATGTTCTTGGTGCTCATTAAGTCTTCTTATATAATTTGCTGCTAGATTTTCCCTGAGAGCACATTAAAGCTTGAAGCACAAGTTCATCCATGACTGACCTAATGTTTGATCACATATTTTTGGCCATACAGCTTGTTTCAATATAAAGGAGCATCGATTCCCTGTGAAATCATTAGTTCTCATTTGAACCCATTACAGCAAACAGTGTTTGTTATTGTGTTACAGTACCGCGGCTCCTACAGGATGAGGATCTATGAGAGGGAGAACTTTGGAGGCCAGATGTATGAGCTGATGGATGACTGCGACAGTATCATGGAGCGTTTCCACATGTCCAGCTGCATGTCATGTCATGTGATGGATGGACACTGGCTGATGTATGAGCAGCCCCACTTCAGAGGAAGGATGATGTACATGAGGCCGGGAGAGTACAGGAGCTTCATGAACATAGGTAACATGAGGTTCCTGAGCATGAGACGCATCATGGAGTCATACTATTAGAGTCACCACAAATTATTCAATAAAGATGTGTCTGAGTTAATAAAAGTTTCCTGTCTGTTCCTCTTTGACAAGAGACTGAGCTGTGTCATTGCTGATTTTACTGTCTTTTTAGATCATAGCCAGTCAGTAAAAACTGCAGCGGGTAAAGAAACTGTCACGAGCCTGAGGAAGGACTCCATGGCCAGAGATAACACAGGACAGAACTGAGTAGTCAATCCTTATTTAAAATGACACAACAACAGTAAATCAATGAATGCAACAGTCACTAGATGGGAGAAGATGAGGTAGAGTGAGTATGGTGATCTGGTTGGGGGGGTGGCTGTGGCTCAATAGGTAGATAGAAGATACTGAACCCCTAGTTGCCCCCGGTGAGTCTGCCAACGGTGTGTGTGTACTTGTGCATGTGAATGGGTGAATGAGACGCAGTGTAAAGCGCTTTGAGTACCAGCTAGGTAGAAAAGCGCTATATAAGTGCAGACCATTCAGCGGCTGGTTGGTGTAGTGGTAACAACCAGCTGTGGCCTACCTCCAGTAGAGGTCCTTAGGCAAGACCTCCTCACGCTGCCCTGCTTACCCTTGAACCTTGTAATGTAAGTCGCTTTGGATAAAAGTGTCTGCTAAATGACTAAATGTAAAGGTAAATGGTTGGAACCGGAAGTGACATCACAACCAATCCACGAGTCAAAACTCATACACGGTTAGGCAGTCCGGAGATAAGCAAAATCCACAACAGAAAGATGATCCGGGTCCAAACAGTCAGAGTAGGGAAGGGAACAACGAACAGAGGGAAAACTCACAGAACCAGAGGGGAAGCAGGGTCAGGTGAGGCTGGTCCAATGAGGGGGAATCCAAATAAAACAGGGTAGAAGGGGTACAGGTCCGAGAAGGGGAATCAGGCAGATACCGGTACAGGTCTGGTACTGTGAGCGGGGGAATGACGGGGAATAAACAGAACTCACAGCACCAGGGGGTCAGGGAAGAGATGGGGTCCAGGGCAGGCAGAGTCCAAAAAATCCAAGACAAGTCAGTCAAAAAGAAACGCTGGATAGTGTCCAGGGGTTGAGAACAGACTATCCTGCAGGGGAGAAAGGTAAGCAGACCGGTATTTATAGTGTGGGGGAGACCAGGTGTAGTCAATTAGGTGAGTGTAGGCAATCAGACTGGTAAGAGGAAACAGGAAGTTGTCAAAATAAGAGCATGGGGGAAATACAGGCAGCAACGAGGCTAGAACCATGACAGAAACACATGCAGTATGTGGAGAGGAGGAAGACACAGATGAAGAAGTAACAGGTTTCTACCTGCAAACTTCAGTGAATTTTTATCATACAATGACATGGTCAGACTGGTTGTTCGCTTTCTCAGGTTAGCAGCTTGCATCTGATCTCCCTTTTGAGAGGCTGATCCTGGAGTCCCTCCAACCTTTGGTCAAACCCTCACTTGACCCACTCCAGATTGCTTATTAAACCCAAATTGGAGTGGATGACTCCATTATAAATCTGCTCCATCACACCTACACCCACCTGGATAAACCTGCGCCTGCACAGCTCGGAGAGAAATTAAAAAACATGTAGGTAAACACTCCCCTGATTTACTGGATCATGGACTCATCAACCATCCACAGCATGTCCGCCGGCAGAACTGTGTGTCTGACACTGTGGTCTGTAGCACAGGTGCTCCACATGGGACAGTACTGTCCCCGTTTCTCTTCACCCAGTACAAATACCTGGGAGTGTACTTGGACGGCAAACTAGACTGAACTAAGAACTCAGCAGCACTGTACAAAAAGGCTCAGAGCCAAATGTACTTTCTGAGGAGACTCAGGTTCTTCAACGTCTGCAGCACCATGCTGATGATGTTTTATGATTGACACCATCAATCTTTATAATTCTTCCACCCTCTGTAAGGGCAGGGGAACTGACAATTTCTTGTCAAATCTGTTGTCATTCCACAATGGACTATAATTATTTACCTGTTTTGATTCATCTATTTATATCCATCTTACATTCTGTATATACACTGAGTTTTCTATATTGATGTTATTCTGTATTTGTGTTGATGTGATTCCTTTTCTTTTTGTCACAGAAGCTGAGAGCAACTGTAACAAGATAAAACAATTTCCCTCTTTGATTAATTAAGTTTTTGAATGTTGAATCTTGAAATATGCATAAAAGCAGCAGCAGTTGTTGCCTCAGTGTTTAACACTATGTTCACCTTTATCAGATTCTACTATGAATTACTATCTGAGACTTTGACCAACACAAACCAGGGGGCTAAAGCTGTTTCTGAGAACGCCCAACTTGGAAACCCTTAATGAATGTGTCACCACAGAGCCAAGTCATTATGACACTAGACCAGGGGTGGGCAAACTTTTTGATTCGTGGGCCACAATGGGTTCTAAATTTTGCCAGAGGGGCCGGACCAGGAGCAGATGAATGGAGTGTTTTGGCAACCCCACCTCATAGGGGAATAAGTATACATATCATGTGATATAGAGAAAAGATGTGCTTTAATTTCAAATGAAAATGAACAAAAGCATTACAACACAAGATGTGTCTTTGAAGTCCCACAGTATTTAGCTATTTATTGAAATTAGTCTTAAAACACTGAAAATTTAATGAATAAAAAAATAACTTTTAGGTTACTGACATTTGCTGTTTTAAAGCCCTGCAAGTTCTGTTATCTCCAAGATATCATCATCACTCTCCTCCTGACTGGTTTTACTTCAAAAACAGTCAGAGATGCGGATGTACTTATTCTCCTCTTTCTATTTGTGTCTCCAGGTCCAAAAGTGAACAACGATGAGCGTGAAGACGGAACATAGTTTATTTAGAGAACATTTGTGCACTACGTATGACAGAAGAAGACATGTAACACATGATGCTCGTTGGACTAATAATTATATAATGCATTTTTTACATACAGAGAAACTTTAGCTTGCTAGCATAATTAGCGTGCTTTGTGGTGAAGTGATGGCTAATATTATATTCTTTAAAAACCACCACAGTTTCCTGACATATCAGGCATACAGCAATCAATCGATGTTCACTGAAAAAATAGTTAGTAGCCCACTCCTTATTGAACACTCGACATTCCCTGTCTACTTTCCTTTTCTTAGTGCAAAGGAAGATGATGAAGAGTTCTGTTTTCACCAGTTTTCACACACGTCGTTCACCCGTTGAGCACAGTGGACGGGAGGGGATGCAGACCTGAATGATTGAACTGAGATAAGATGGAGCTGTGGAGTTGACCACTCAGAAGGCAACAGATAGAGCTTTGAACTTGATGCTTGCAGCCACAGGAAGCCAATGCAAAGATTTAAAGAGGGGTGTGACATGAGACCTTTTTGGTTGATTGAAAATGAGGCGTGCTGCTGCATTTTGGATCATCTGTAGGGGTTTGGTCGTGGATGCCGGTAACCCCATCAGTAGTGCACTGTAGTAGTCAAGACGAGATATGATCAACTCCTGTACAATGAGTTGGGTCGTGTACTCCGTCAGGTAGGGTCTGATCTTTCTGATGTTGTGGAGGGCATATCTACACGACCTAGAGACTGTGGCGATGTGTTCCGTGAAGGTCAGCTGATCATCAATGATGACCCCCAGGTTTCTGGCCGTCTCAGCGGTGCGATCACAGCAGATCCAATGTTAATGCTGATGTTGTGTTGAGTTGAAGGTCTGGCAGGGAAGACTAGAACTTCAGTTCTGGGAATGTTAAGTTGAAGGTGTCTTTAACTAATCCAGGCAGAGATATCAGAGAGACAGGCAGAAATTCGAAGAAGTATAGATATAAAAAAGATGAGGACCAAGGCATAGAATCGCAGTTTATTTATTTAATTATTTTTTAAGTTTGGTAGACTAGATAAAAAAGTTTCACGCCCGCATGTAGCCCCCGGGCCTTAGTTTGCCTATGCCTGCACTAAACGCATGTCTCGGCCTTTACTATATCACTAATGCTAAGCACAACACCACTAAAATGTCTCTTTACATGTGTTGCTCCTCGCATTATGCTCCGAACCGCTAATGACTTCTCCCAAAGGAGACACGTTTCAGTAAAATGGTCACTGCTGCTACGGGAGACATGAACATCCTCTATATAAAAGATATAAATTATTAAGGTTGCAGTGAAATTTGTTTATTTTGAACTTGGCAAACAAGAATATAAAAAAAATACGAAAAAGAAAATCACTTCAGGCCAAAGGTTATAACTGGAACTAAACCTACAAAAGGACAGAGCAAAACTAACTAGGTTTAGTTCCACATGGCATGAAGCTAGATCAGAAACACAAAATCTCAGTCCATGAACTAACTTACAGAAAGGACGAGACATGAAACAAAAGCCCACAGGAGCAGGTGGATGTTTACGATCCAAAAACGAGGATCTCACAAGGTGGACTAGGAACGGAAGCTTTTCAGCCAATAAGATGATTGGACGGGGACCAAGGTGTGGACTGAACCATGACAGGGTTAATTGGTCTTGACGGTAGAGTTTGTTTTTTTCTCAGGTAATTTCAGTGCTTGTAACTAATCTGTCGCTAGTGCGTCCATTTTAGACTCAGTGAATCCAATAAAGTCAGTACGCAGAGCTCAAGTTGTCCTGCAGATGTGATTTTGTGAAAACCACCACATCTCTGTAACTGTCAAACAGGATGAGCCCTAAATTCAGCTTAGTGAACCTGCAGAAACTCAGTTCAGTTACACATTTTTTACATGTGTAAATAGTAGATGACCAAGTATTGACCCAGCTAAGGGACAAAAAGAACTTGTATTTTTCTATATTCTGCTGAGATTGAGACAAAGCGTCAACTGTTGCCTTTCGTGAGGACAGAGAATTAACTGCACAGAGCACATTCAAACTGTGAGAGCTGTTGCCTGCTCTTCCTCTGAGACACAGCTTAAGACTCTGAAGACAGACTGTGTCTTTGTTTTCTCTTGACTCCTCTGAGTTCTGAACTTTGACTTAAAATTCCAGTTGTATGCCATCAGCCATCAGTCATCAGTTCGGCTGTTTACAGAGCACATCTGCTCATCAGCACATCTTCCTGTTGTGAAACTGACTCTGCTGTCTGGCTCCAGGCTTCAGGCTGGAGGTTTGCTCAGCTTATCTGCACACATCTGGTGTATATTAAATACCTCTAGTTATATATATTTTCCCAGCAGATTTCTCTGTTCTCAGACTGCATGTTTACTTGTGTAGTTTCTACATGTAGAATTGGAACTCTACATCTGGCTTCTCTCCTGTAGAACCAACTCCCAGTTCAGGTTCTGCTGGGGGACCTCCCTCGATTCTCATTTTATGTAAATAATAATGTCTTCTCTTTCACTTTCTTCTCTGTCATGCAAATGGCCCGGAGATTACTTGTATTTGGGATTTGAAAATAAAAAAAAAAAAGCATGAGGAGATTGTCTGTTGGCTGATCTTTTTGTTCATTCTACAAGGAAGAGGTAAGAACAGTGAAAAGGAAAGGCTTTAGGATTGCTTAGAATAAACTGGTTTTATGGGAACAAATAGCAGGAAATAGAGTAAGTAGGGAAGCAGACGAATCCAAAGGACAAGAGGAAACAACAATTTCAGTTTTAGTTCAAACCAGTTTTTTTTTGTGGGTATTTGTAAACTCACTTCAATGATATTAGTGGTCATTTAGTGTATTTATCTACTTGCATAATAATTTTAGGTTTCTTTCTGATCTTTTTGTATGTAATATGTTCTGTGAGTAATATGACTAGAGCTGGACATGTGGCATCCTTTCTTGGTGACTGCGGTCAGAGATCTCTCCCATAAAACACCAGAACTAAGAAACTACGCTGATCGGTCAGGGACAGGCTAAAAAGGCACCTCTAACTGTGAAGACTATAACTCTGACTGAAAATCTGCTGCAGAGAAAAGATTTGATTTCATTAAAATGTGTGTTACAAGTCAGTGAATGTCTGTGTTACTGATCACAGCTGAGATTTGCATCACTTGCTTTCAGTGTTTAAAGATGTTTAACTTCACTTCTCTATCTCAAATCTAATTTATTAATCCAAAATGCTTCACACTCAAGTTTAATCTCAAACATAGTTTTAATTTCCTTTTTCGTTCCACGATACATCTCCCATGGAGCCACAGACATATTCATATATTTACTATAAGATACACAGCTGTTTGCAGCAGCCAGTTGTGGGAGTTTGACAGTCTGCAGATGTCAAAGTGTGGACGGCCCCCATTTCCTGTTGTGTTGTGCTAAACCCAGCTGAGGTCACTGTGCACATGGTCCATCACTGCAGTGAAACCTGAACCTTTGAAAATAATGTTAAAACTAATGTTGACTTTTTCTTTTAGACTGTTCTAAAACAAATTCATCGGAGAGACATTACTGTTACTGATCTCAATGTGAAAATACTACCACTAATAAGTTATGTTAAGTAAAAGTATGTATGTACAATCATAGAAATGTACCTTGATTATACACTGTTATACTACCATGAAATGTATTTATTTGAATGTGAGAAAGATGATTACTTTTATTAAGGAGAAACTATTTCCTCAATGACTTGTTTCATTGTTTAGTTTGTCATAAATCAGGAAACAGACAACTCCTAACAAAGCAATACTAAAACTGCTGTTCAGTAAGCACCCCAACTGGACTTGCTGTAAATTGTTGAAGACATTTCACCTTTTATCCAGAAGCTTCATCAGTTCTGACTGACTGGAAATGTAGCTTGTGAAGTCGTTGGCACTTCAAGTCTTCAAGAATATAAAACAAGTCTAGTTGATACTGAACAGCAGTTTTATGAAGTAAACTGATCCACTCTCCTCAGCAGAGCTCTTCCCTCCCTCCTTTGAGAGATGCAGTAATGGCTGACTGTGTTAACCGCAGCTCTACATGTCTCTGCCTTTCAGTTCTTTCTGCAGCTTTTGAATGCCAACATTCATCTGACCGTAAAAACATAGTCCCAGCAGCTTCAGTTCAGACTTCCTGTTGTCCTCATGTATTCATGATAACAACTCTGCAAATTTCCAAGAAAGGAGCACAACACAAGGGATAAGAAAAGGCTGTTCCCTTCCCGGCCCCCAAACCAAAGTCTTAATATCAGATTTACCACAACAACTGAACAAAAAAGACTAAAGCTTTGTCAGGATTCAGGCCTCAGGCCTCTGCCCCTGTCTGTTATGTTTTTGTTTTGTTCATTGCTTCCTCTCCTGCCACACCCATGTATGGACTTCCTCCACTCTCTACTCCACTCACCTCCTGATTGACTCATTCATTTCACCTGTGTTCCGCTCTGTATTATAAGCTCCCCTCAATCCTTTGTTCACCGCTGGTTTGTTGTGTCATATCATATTGTGTCCTCCACATGCTCCTCAGCAACTCTTGTTCGTCCGTCTGTCAGGTTCCTCTTTTGTTTGTTGGACTGTTTCCCCCACATGTGAGTTTTGCTTTTTGCCTGCTACTGCAGTGCCTGTTTTCGTTGTTACTTTGTATTGTTTGGTTTGTGTCTTGGTTCCTGTGTTGCCTGCCCTCGGCAGTGATGTTCATTTGTTACTTTGTATGTCTTAGTCTGTGGGTTTAGTCCTTTGTTGAGTTAGTCGGTTCTTTGTGTGCTTAGTTTGATAATTTGATAGTTTGCCTGCATTACTGCATTGTTTTCTGTTGATACTTAGACTGTCTGTTCTTGGTTTTTGTTAGTTTTTATCCACCGTGTTTTCGGGTCTCTTTTAGTTGATACTTTGTTGGTGTTAGTTCCCTGTGTCCCCTCAGTTTCGTTAATAAATCATTATCTTTTTTTACTTACCTGTTTAGTCCGTGTCAGCCCGTTCCCTCTCAAACAGGAAAAGCCAGGAGAAAACTACAATGTTTATTCTCCTACAACGACGGTGCTAATTACAGTATTCAAAACAATACAAATTGTTTCCTGCATAATAATACTATATACTAGTATCATAATACTATTATTATCCAGTATAATAAAACTATTATCCAGGAGATTAACAATCTATGGCACCAGGTCCATTAATAACACACAAAAATGGTTGGAGTGTTGGGAACCAGCAGTTGAGAAGGTGAAGAGCTCCAGATGGGACCCATGGTTGGTAGGCTCCTCCCCCCGTACCCACACGTAGCTCCACACATGTAAGAAGCTCTCACTCTCACGCCAAAAAAGAAACTAAACTGTGAAAACAGATCAGACTTAAAAATCAGATTTTTTTTTTTTTACACATTTGTCTTCCTGAAGCAGTGAGAAACCTCACTGACATAATGCATTACCCAGCCCCCTACCCCAATTTCAATGTTCCACATGACCACTGGCTCTACTGGGACCTGGGACCTCTCACCCCTTTCTGGCTGTTGGTGCCTCAGTCCAGATGTTTTGGATCTGGATCTTCCCCCTCAGGAATGTCAGCTTCTCCATGACTCCCTCTCTCGCTCCACTTCTGTGCTCTGTCTTCTCCAGATGTGTTCATGATAAGTTTGGGTTTGTATGTTTGTGTAGCCTGTTATCTTCCCAGGTCTGTTGGCGTCAGGTTCCCAGAGCTATGTGTCCATAATATATAAACATACTGTAAATGTTATACTGTGCACACAACATATAACCTGGAACAAGGATCAGTCCTCTGTTGCTTTTCCTGTTTTTTCTTCAGTTTTAAGTTTATAATCAATCTGATTTTATTTGTAAAGCCCCAAATCACAACAGAACTCATCTCACGCCAATTTACAGTATTTACATTTAGTCATTTTTCAGACTCTTCTATCCAAAGCGACTTACGTGAGGAACAAGGCAAAAAAATCAAGTCAAGGAGAAAAAAAATTACAGCAAAGTGCTGTTAAAGAAGTGTTTTTGTTTCAAGAGATGTGAGATCAAGAGAGTAGAAATGAAAACACAGAGACACACAAACACGCAGCTCGGATGAAGAGCAGAAAAGAAACAAATTATTTGATTGTTCAACATAAGAAAAGTTCAGTGCAAACTAAGAAGTAGCAGATTTCACAGATGTTTTCTCTTGAAAGGATTAAAATCATGATTCAGAAAAACTAATGAATTTACCAAAGCAGTGTCTCTCTACAGGCTGCAGATCTTGTGTTTCTTCCCAACAATCCCATTTGAGCATGCTTTAGGCAACAGTGGAGAGGAAAAACTCCCTTTAGAGGAAGAAACCTCCAGCAGAACCAGGCTCATAGTGGGCGGCCATCTGCCTTGACCGGTTGGGGTGAGTGGAAAGAGAAGAGAGAAAAGAACAGCAGGCAATAAAGACAACAACAAGCATCAAGAACATTGGGCAGATGAACTGGATTCTGGAGATGTACAGCTCCAGGCCGAGGACACCTGCAGAATAATACAGAGGGAGACAGAGAGGAGGAAACACAACTACAGGAGAGAGAAGACACAAAGTTAATGACATGAAATGGTGGCATTTGCATTGATACAGGAGAAAGGAGACAGGAGAGGAGCTCAGTTTATAAGTAAGGGTTCCCCAGCAGACTAAGCTATATCAGTATAACTAAGAGATGGTTCAGAGTCACCTGATCCATCTCTAACTATTAGCTTTATAAAAAAGGAAAGTTTGAAGTCTAGTCTTAAATGTAGAGAGGGTGTCTGCCTCCCGAACCTGAACTGGGAGCTGGTTCCACAGGAGAGGGGCTTGATAGCTAAAGGCTCTGCCTCCCATTCTATATTTGGAAACTCTAGGAACCACAAGTAAACCTGCAGTCTGAGAACGGAGAGTTCTGCTTGGAAGATATGGAACTATGAGGTCTTTAAGATAAGATGGAGCCTGATTATTAAGTGATTTATAAGTGAGGAGAAGAATTTTAAATTCAATTCTGGATTTAACAGGGAGCCAATGGAGAGAAGCTAATGTTGGAGAAATATGATCTCTCTTGCTAATTGCAGTTCTAGAGATTTCTTTGATGTATGAAGTGAAGGAGATATCCTGATCAAAGATAACACCGAGATTTCTTACAGTATTACTTGAGGCCAGAACTAAGTCATCAATGGTGACAATGTGTTTAGACATAGTGTCTCTGAGATTTTTAGGCCCAAACAGTATAACCTCTGTCTTGTCTGGATTTGGGAGAAGGAAATTGGAGGAAATCCAGGTCTTTATGTCTTTTAAGCATGCTTGAAGTTTGACTAATTGATTAGTTTCTCCTGGTTTCATAGATAAATATAGCTGGGTATCATCTGCATAACAATGGAAATTTATAGAGTGTTTCCTAATAATATTGCCTAAAGGGGACATATATAAAGTGAAAAGAATCGGTCCAAGCACAGATCCCTGTGGAACTCTATAGCTGACTTTGCTGTGCATGGAAGACTCATCAATAACGTGTACAAACTGAAATCTATCCGATAGATACGATTTAAACCACTCTAGTCCTGTTCCTTTGATTCCAATGACATGTTCCAGTCTGTGTATTAAAAATGTTGTGATCTATAGTGTCGAATGCAGCACTAAGATCTAACATGACGAGTATAGAGAGTAGTCCATTGTCTGATGCCAATAGAAGATCATTAGTAACCTTTACCAGGGCCGTTTCTGTGCTATGATGTACTCTAAATCCTGACTGGAAATCTTCATACAAGTTATTGCTACGCAGGTGGTCCTACAATTGCTTAGAAACTATCTTTTCAAGGATTTTAGAGATAAAGGGCAGATTGGATATTGGTCTATAATTCGCTAAGACCCCTGAGTCCAGAGTAGGCTTTTTGAGTAGGGGCTTGACTACAGCAACCTTAAAAGCCTGTGGTACGTAGCCTATTTGTAAAGATAGATTGATCTGATCTAATATGGACGTGCTGATCAAAGGTAAGACATCCTTGAGGAGTCTAGTCGGGATGGGATCTAAGAGACATGTTGATGGTTTAGAGGAATTAATTACTGAAATTAATTCAGAATGATCTACGGGAAGGAAGCAGTCTAAGTACGAGCGTGGATCGAGATTTGTTGTACAATCCATCCTATATGCAGGGACGATCTGATCAATTTTTTCTCTAATAGTTATGATTTTATTTGTAAAGAAATTCATGAAGTCATTGCTGCTGAGAGTTGAGGGAATACTAGGCTCAACAGAGCTATGACTCAGCCTGGCTACAGTGCTGAAAAGAAATCTGGGGTTGTTCTTTTTTGCCTCTATTAATGAGGAGTAATATGAAGTTCTAGCTTTACGCAGGGCTTTTTTATATATTATTAAACTATCTTTCCAGGCTAGGCAATATTCATCTAAATTGGTGGAACGCCACCTCCTTTCCAACTTATGTGATTTCTGCTTTAAGGTACGGATTTGTGAATTGTACCATGGAGTTAACTTCCTCTGACTCACTAGTTTCTTTTTCCGAGGAGCAACAGTATCAAGTATTGTTCCAAGTGAAGCACCAGTACTATTAACAAGATAGTCCACTTGTGCTGGAGTAACATTGAAATACCTGCCTTCCTCTGTGTTGGTACATGGCTCTGAAATAAAAGATGGAATCAGTTCCTTAAATTTGTCAACAGCATTTTCACATAAACATCTACTGTAGTGAATCTTATCTGTAGGTTTAGTAAAGTCTGGTACTGTAAATTCAAATGTAATTAAGAAATGGTCAGATAAAAGAGGGTTTTGGGGAAAAACTATTAACTGATCAACTTCCACACCCTATGTCAGAATAAGATCAAGGGTGTGATTAAAACAGTGAGTGGGTTTGTTTACAATGTGGGTAAAACCAATGGAGTCTAATAGCGAATTAAATGCAGTGTTGAGGCAGTTATCATCAACATCTACATGGATACTGAAGTCACCCATTATAATGACTTTATCTGCACTAAGAACTAAATCAGATAGAAACTCTGTGAATTCAGTTAAAAACTCAGAGTAAGGGACAGGAGGACGGTACACAATAACAAAAAGGACTGGTTTTTGATTTTTCCAGTTAGGATCAGAAAGGCTAAGAGTGAGGCTCTCAAATGAATTCAAACTATGTTTAGGTCTGGGGTTGATTAACAAACTTGAGTGGAAGATTGCTGCTACTCCTCCACCCCGACCTGTGTTTCTAGGAACATGATAATCAACATGACTTGAGGGGGTCGACTCATTCAGAGAGACATATTCATCCTTCTGCAGCCAGGTTTCAGTAAGACAGAATAAGTCTATTTGATGGTCAATTATCAAATCATTCACTAACAGGGATTTAGACGAGAGAGATCTGATATTTACATTTGATTGTTGTCTTGTTATTTTGTTCTAAGAGAGGAGTCTTTATTTTTATTAGGTTTTTATGAATAACTCCTCTTGTGTTAGTTTTAGATATAAATAATTTAGGTACTCGGGGAGCAGACACTGTCTCTATAGGGTTATAGTAGTTTTTGGGGGGTGATGGCTGTAAGGAAGCTGCAGAGAGGTGTGTAAGACTGCGTCTCTGCGTCCTGGGCTCCACTCTGACATGTCAGGGTTTAGGTCGTCTAATAAACTCTGCCATATTCCTAGAGAGTTGAGACGCACCATCTAAAGTGGGATGGATGCCGTCCCTTCTAATCAGCCCAGGTTTTCTCCAAAACGTTTTCCAATTGTCTATGTAGCCCATGTTGTTAGCGGGACACCACTTAGACAGCCAGCGGTTGAATGACGTCATGCGGCTAAACATGTCGTCACTGGTCAGATTGGGAAGGGGTCCAGAGAAAACTACGGAGTCCAACATCGTTTTTGCAAAGTTACACACCGACTCAACGTTAATTTTAGTGACTCCCGAGTGCCGTAATTGGGCGTCATTAACTCCAGTGTGAATTATTATCTTACTATATTTACGTTTATCCTTACACAGGAGTTTTAAATAGGACTCGACGTCGCCCGCTCTGGCCCCAGGAATACACTTGACTATGGCCCCTGGAGTCTGTGGGTATGCTCCACAAGTTGGCTGTGAGTTAGAAAAAAAGGAGAGATTCTGGAGTGAGTTTGATGAGGTCATAGAGAGTATTCCCAGTGGAGAGAGACTAGTTGTTGGAGCAGACTTAAATGGGCATGTTGGTGAGGGCAACAGAGGTGATGAGGAGGTGATGATGGGCAGGTTTGGTGTAAAGGAAAGGAATCTGGAAGGATTCATTTAAGAGAGGTTAGTGACTGCAAAGTGGTGGTACAAGAGAGTGTAGCCAGACAGCACCGTATGGTGGTGTGTAAGATGACTCTGGAGGTCAGGAAGAAGAAGAGAGGGAAGACAGAAAAGAAGACTAAGTGGTGGAAGCTAAAGAATGAAGAAACTTGTGAGGAATTCAGGCAGAAGTTGAGACAGGTTCTGGGTGGTCAGGATGAGCTTCCAGATGACTGGGAAACTACAGCAGAGGTTATCAGGGAAACAGGTAGGAAGGTGCTAGGTGTGTCATCTGGAAAGAAGGTAAAGACACTTGGTGGTGGAATGAGGAAGTACAGGAATGCATCCAGAGGAAGAGGTTGGCTAGAAGGAAGTGGGATGTAGAAAGGACTGAGGAAAGTAGACAGGAGTACAAGGAAGTGCAGCGTAGAGTGAAGAGGGAGGTGGCAAAGGCTAAACAGTTGCTTACAATGAGCTGTACGACAGGTTAGACACAAATGAATTAGAGAAGGACTTGTACAGGCTAGCCAGACAGAGAGATAGAGATAGGGAGGATGTGCAACAGATAAGGGTGATTAAGGACTGAGATTGAAAGGTGCTAACAACCCAGGAGAGTGTGCAGAAAAGATGGACAGAGTATTTTGAGGAGCTGATGAATGAGGAAAATGACAGGGAAAGAAGGGAGGAAGATGTGGATGTTGTGGAGCAGGAAGTAGCAGAGATTGGAAAGGATGAAGTTAGGAAGGCTCTGAAAAGGATGAAGAGTGGAAAGGCTGTTGGTCCTGATGACGTACCTGTGGAGGTGTGGAAGTGCTTAGGAGAGGCAGCAGTGGAGTTTCTAACCAGTTTGTTCAATAGGATCCTAGAGAGTGAGAAGATGCCTGAGGAATGGAGGAGAAGTGTTTTGGTTCCGATCTTTAAGAACAAGGGTGACACGCAGAACTGCAGCAACTATAGAGGAATAAAGTTGATGAGCCACACAATGAAGCTGTGGGAAAGAGTAGTGGAAGCCAGGCTTAGGTTTTATGCCCCGTAAGAGAACCACTGATGCCATTTTTGATTTAGAGAAGGCGTATGACAGGGTGCCGAGGGAGGAGCTGTGGTACTGTATGAGGTTGTCGGGAGTGGCAGAGAAGTACGTCAGAGAAGTCCAGGACATGTCACAAAAACTCGCCCAGAGACTGAGGAGACGGCGCAGACGACCTCTGTGTCGACCCGTCCTGATGTTGCGGTTGTGGTGATGGAGGCCGGGACTGGAGCTGTTGCGGTTGTGGTGGTGGAGGCAGGAACTGGAGCTGTTGTGACAACAGGCATTGAATCAGGAACTGAAGCGGTGGCAGGAACTGAAGCAGGAGCAGCTGCGGTGACCGGAACTGTGGTGACTGGAACTGGATCTGCGGTGATGGGAACTGAAGCTGAGGCAGCTGCAGAGACAGGAACAAATTAGGAGTGGGATGAGGCAGGAATGAACTGAACACATGAGTTATTTGTGAAAAGATAGTAACAATGTCCAAAGTTCAGAGGGGGGAACGAAGTCCAGAGAGTCCAGGGGGGAAGCAGACAGGGCTGAGGAGGGTGAGCAGGAGCAGGCAGGGTTGAGCAGGCAGGTTCAGTAACAAATGGGGAACACAGGCTGGAAACAGGTTGGGGAATGAAGACGAACTGACTGGGGAAAATGACTGAGGAGAGTTTTGTAGGGAGAAGGGGACACAGGTGAGTCCAATGTGCAGCTGATTGCTGGGAGCAGAGGGAGAGAAGTGGCTGGTGGGCGGAGTCCAGAGGGAGAGCGAGAGGAAGACCCGAGTCAGACAGGAATCTCCCTGGACAATGATGTTTACAGATGACATTGTGATTTGCAGTGAGAGTAGAGAGCAGGTAGAAGAACAGCTGGAGAGGTGGAGGTTTGCTCTGGCAAGAAGAGGCATGAAAGTCAGTTGTAGTAAGACAGAATACATGTGTCTAAACGAGAGGGATCAAGTGAGATGCGTTAGGTTACAGGGGGCTGAAGTGAAGAAGATGCAGGAGTTTAAGTACTTGGGGTCAACAATTCAGTGTGATGGAGAGTGTGGAAAATAGGTGAAGAGCCGAGTGCAGGCAGGTTGGAGCGGGTGAAGGAAAGTGTTGAGGAGTGTTGTGTGACAGAAGAGTGTAAGCAAGACTCAAAGGAAAGGTGTACAAGACAGTGGTGAGACCAGCTCTGCTCTATGGGTTAGAGACGGTAGCAGTGAGAAAGAGACAAGAGGCTGAGATGGAGGTAGCAGAGATGAAGATGTTGAGGTTCTCCTTAGGACTGACCAGGTTAGACAGAATAAGGAACGAGCACATCAGAGGGACGGCTCAAGTTGCCCGCATTAGCAACAAAGTCAGAGAGGCCAGACTGAGATGGTTTGGACATGTGCAGAGGAGGGATAGTGAATAAATTGGTAGAAGGATGTTGGAGATGGAGCTGCCAGGCAGGAGGTCAAGAGGACTCCCTGTGTGAACTTTGAAGTGTTGCTTCACTTCCGTTTCCGCTTCTTGGAGGATGCGCGTGTTTTTTCGTCTAAGAGCAACAGCGGAATTTTTAAACTCTACACAACATTTCTACTACATTTTTACAACTCAGGTACGTTAAAATGAGTAATATTCAGCTTGTTCAGTGTGTAGAGTGCAGGATGTTTTGACCGTCTTCCTCCGTCGTTACCAGTAATTTTACCTGTGACAGGTGTGTGTTAGTTAGCACTCTGACGGAGAAGATAACAGCGTTAGGAGTGCATCCAGACTTTAGAGAGGGTTAGTGAGAGGGAGAGTAGTGTTATTTCTGTAGTAGACAGTCTGTGTGCCGCAGGCGGAGATAGCCAGTCCCCGACTCCGGCGTTAGAGCCCTCACAGCGGGGCCATTGGGTGACGACTCGGCGGCATACTCGCGCAGCCAAAGCTAAGGCTAAGGCTAGCCCACCGGAGCACACCACCCCCGCGCTTCACGTGTCTAACAGGTTTGCCCCTCTCAGTGATTCACCCGCTGCATTTACAGACCCCCAGGGCCCTACTCTGAATTTCTTTGTGAATTTACAGATTTCCTTTCTAACCTAATTGTTTCTGTAGACAAAGCGTTAATTGCTGGAGATTTTAATATTCACTTTGAGAATCCAGAAGACCCTCTGAGAACAGCATTTATGTCCATATTGGACTCGCTAGGAGTAGATCAGTGTGTAGTAGGACCCACTCAGAAAGCGGGGCACACCTTAGATTTAATAATATCCTTTGGTTTAAGTATAAGAAATTTACTTACGCTCCCACTGTCTGAAGTTATCTCAGACCACTATCTTGTTTCAACTACAGTGTGTCGTATTAAAATAAGATAAGATAAGATAAGGTATTCTTTATTGATCCCACATTGGGGAAATTCAATTGCTACAGCAGGTCAGTGCAAAAAGAACAACAGTAATGTACAAAAAGAATGAAAGGGTGTTTAAAATGTTGACCTAACATTTTACAAGAATCTACAATTATATACACTGTTATGACTAAGCATATATAATATGTTATACATAATAATAAAATAAAATAAAGTAAAAAAACAAAATAGTCAGATGGGCTATGGATACATGATAACCGGTTTTGTACATGTATATTTAAACTGTGGCATTGTACAATCTAACAGCTGTTGGAATGAATGACCTGCGGAACCGCTCCTTCCTACATGGAGGGTGTAACCGTCTACAACTGAAGGAGCTGCTCAGCGCCTCCACTGTCTGATGTAGTGGGTGAGAGGTGTTGTCCATGATGGATGTTAGCTTTGCCAACATCCTCCTTTCACCCACTTCCTCCACAAAGTCCAATGGACAGCCCAGGACAGAACTGGCCCTCCTGACCAGCTTGTTGAGTCTCTTTCTGTCCCGGTCTGTGCTGCCTGCTCCCCAGCAGACCACGGCATAGTGGATAGCAGAGGCTTCCACAGAGTCATAAAAAGTCCTTAAGAGAGGCCTGCACACTCCAAAGGACCTCAGTCTCCTCAGAAGGTGGAGGCGACTTTGGCCCTTCTTGTACAGGGCATCGGTGTTGTGAGTCCAGTTTCTTGTTGAGGTGAACACCCAGGTACTTAAAACTGTCCACTACCTCAATGTCCGAGCCCTGGATGCTCACCGGTGTGTGTTGTGGTGTTCTCCTCTGGAAGTCAATCACCATCTCCTTTGTCTTACTGGTGTTCAAGCACAAGTGGTTGTGCTCACACCAGTCCACAAAGTCCATGATTATTGACCTGTACTCCAGCTCGTTCCCCACCGACATACAGCCAACAATTTGGCTACTTAGTACAGAAACAGAACTGGTAAAGGTCACTAACGATCTAGTAGCATCAGACAATGGACTTCTTTCTATACCGATTTTGTTATATCTAAATGCTACATTTGACACAATAGATGACAACACTTTTTTACACAGACTGAAACATGTCATTGGGATTAAAGAAATGGCACTAGGCTGGTTTAAATTCCAGTGTGTGCATGTTGATGATGAGTCTTCTATGCACACAAAAGTTAGGGTTCTGGGCTTTGACCGATTCTTTTTACTCCATATATGTCCCGCTTAGGCAATATTATTAGGAAACACTATAAATTTCCATTGCTATGCAGATGATACCCAGCCAAACTTATATTTACATTTAGTCATTTATCAGACGCTTTTATCCAAAGTGACTTACAAGTGAAGAACAAGGCAAGCAAACAAAATCTAAGTCAAGGAGAAAATACATCAAAGCAAAGTACCATCAAAAACCTGTTTCTGTTTCAAGAGATGTGAGGGTTTGTTTTTTTTTCAAGTGCAAAGGAAGATGCAGAAGCATTCTGTTTTCAGCAGTTTTTTAAATATTGCAAGTGAGGTGGCAACTTAGAGTCCTGCAATCTTTAGAAGTTCTCTGCAGTTGTAGGATGTATTCTGGGTGGAGACGTCACAGAGTACCAGGGAGTGGTGGACAGTTTTGTGGACTGGTGTGGACCCAACCATCTTTAACTGAACATCAACAAAGGAGCCGGTGATGGACTTCTGGGAATCTGGGAGTCCTGTCATCCCTCTCTCTATACAGGGGGAGGGTGTGGAGGTCGTGTCCAAGTACAAATACCTGGGAGTGTTCTTGGACAACAATCTGAATGACAACAGTCCTTCAATGTCTGCAGCACCATGCTGCAGATGTTCTATGAGTCTGTGGTTCCAGTGTCATCTTCTATGCTGTGGTCTGCTGGGGTGGCTTCATAAAGGTGGCAGAGACTAAAAGGCTGAACAAACTGATCAGGAGGGCTGGCTCTGTTCTGGGGGCGGAGCTGGGCCCTCATCACATGTTGTAGCTAAGAGGAGGATGCTGTCCAAACTCCTCTCAATCCTGGACAATCTCTCTCACCCACTGCAGTGTGTTAGCTGGACGGAGGAGCACATTCAGCCAGAGACTGATCAACATTAAGTTGACAATTTCTTGTCATATATCTGTTGTCATTCCACCCAATTATTGACCTATTTTCACCCCCTGTGCATATACCGCATTTCCTGTATTGAATATTATTCTGGATTTGTGTCGATGTGGATCTTTTCTGGCTGTGGTTTCCTTTCTTTCTGTCTGAGAAAGAAAAGAAACCACAGAGCAACTGTAACATGGCAAAACAATTCCCCTCTGTAATAAATAAAGTTTTTTTGACTCTTGATCACAGGCGAGAAAAGTGGGCAAACACATCCAGGGGTAGAAGGTAACCAAGTGATGCCCAGGGTAAAAGTTGCTGTCAATCCCAACATGGTATCCGGCCTTCTCAATCTAAGCTCCAAAGTCTCTTCAGTATCCTCATACACAATAATCAGTCCTTTTGATCTAAATCATCCAAGCCAGCGCACAATTCAAATCTTTAGTCCCAAATAAAAGACAGCAGAGCACTTCCAGAGGTTGTTGGGATTGGACAGATTGTAAAGGACAGGTCCCAATTCAGGCAGGCAATCAGAATACAAAGAACACTGGAAAGTTGTTGAAGCAGGTGCAAACAATCAATCTGGCAATAGGTGACAAAGAACAGGCAGGTTAAAAAGAAGGCGGAACAGGTGATCCACACCAGCCATGATTACTGGAGAACACCAAGCCAGTGCAGTCTAAACCAAGAAGAAACAGCCTTTATTTGTCATTTGTCACATTTACATGTTACAGATGAAATTGGTCCTCTGCATTTAACCCATCCCCCTGGGGGGAACAGTGGGCAGCTACATACAGCGCCCGGGGAGCTAGCGTGGAGTGTCTTGCTCAAGGACACACCTGGTTCCTGTCAGAGCTGTTAATAGCCATTAACAGACATAAGCAAGAGATAAACAAGATTTAACAGATTTATTTGTCACATAGACAGCGATATTTTGGTTATATAAATAGCAGTGAAATGTGAATAGAGAAGAAGCTCTGAGCAAAAGAAAAAGGTGTTTATTCTTCCAGGTTCTGTGTGCACAGCTTGCTGATGTTGTCAGTGCGATGGCCGCGGTCAGGATAGGTCTGCTGCCACTGTAGTGTATTAATAGTGAAGCTCATTATTAACTTAATGGATGACTTTTCAAATGTAGAATGGGAGGCAGAGCCTTTAGCTAAAAAAAGAACACGAGGAAGAATGTATGTAAAATGTGGTTTAAATATTGGTTATTAGCACCTTTAGCCCGAAGGTTAAATGAAGCTGCAGAAAAAAGACTAAATGTGAAACACAAGGTCAATGTAGTAGTAATACATATTATTAGATCAAAAATAATACTGTAATAGTTCAGTGTTAGTAAGTACTGAGGTCACCGTCAATAATACAGACACAATGAGACCAGTTTTAGTATTTTGAGATTAGACTGTACATGACAGCACTTCTGTATATATGTACTGGTTGTTATTACTCTGATAAAGATAAACTTACAAATTAAAATCTGATCTGAAAATCATTTTTAATCCGGATCTTTTAACCAGCTTCAGCTTTTTACAGCCACAGTTGGAGATGGTTAAATCAGTAAGTCCGGCACTTTGTTTCCTAAGGACCAAATAGACTAACTTTGATTGCTGTTAATTAGTTGTGCACATAGTGGTTAAAATTCTGAATTATTAGTTATATGAAACTTATGTGTTAAGTTGAACACATGACTCGATCTGTTCGCAGGTTAAAAACCGGTGAAGACGCAGCAACAGAACCGTTTTGATCAACACAGTTTGAGAAAACAGATCAAAGTCTCTACATAAGCTGTGGAAGAGTTCAGTCCACTACAGGAGAAACTCTCTTAAGGTATCATCTGGGTGTGGGAGGAATCCTAAACACCTGAAGCACCAGTTGTAACCTCTGCCACCTCTCCAGCATCTTGCTTGAGTTTCCTGTACGCTCTCTGGATGACCGTCGCCGCCACTTCCTCCCGTTTCCGCCGCAGGGTGCTGCTGACCGGTTCACACGACTCCTGTAGGGAAGGGGGGCAGAAATAGTCAAATCTAGGACATAACATAAGAAAACTGTTTGTGTTTTTATTTGTATCCGTTTGCACCTATGAAGCCAAACTAAACACTTAACTGGAAACATCTGGAAAGGTTTTGTGATTCTCCAGAAGAGACAGTATTTTGATTTTTGTGACAGCTATATTAACTAATGCTGGTGCCAACACCAGCATGATTTCACTGCCGAAAATTGTTTAGGTCTTCTGTAGATACAGTGAAATTACTAATGAAGGCATTGCTGCTTTGACGTGTACAATTTGTACTGTCTGTGTCTCAAACATATCAATCCTCCTGCTACAGTATGTGATGGCTACAGGTATAATTAAAGGGAAAAAGGTCAATTCTACATTTGTTGGTCAGACAGACGGAGTCTGGAATCGGTCTGCGCCAACGGTCTGATGCTTAAGCAGACAGAGTCATAATCTATATTTGAGGCCCAGGTTCATTCTGTCCTCTTAACCCTGTTTCTATTATCTCATGCTCTGACTTTTAAGTCCTGGAGACACATACTCCCGTCTCCACCCTACCTTGCCCACCCCAGTCAATCACTGGAGCAGAACCTGGAAGTTTTGTTTTCCCTTTGGTTCCAAATGAGTGTCCAAACACCTCAGTTCAGCTGTGACTAGATCAAATGTCCATAAACGACTTTTCCTTAAAACTAGGGAACCCACAGTTGTCTGTGCTTTGCATGAATTCTGCATTTTCCTTTGACTCACTCATCTATTCACCTTCTGGTGCGAACTGTACACATAATAAGTTATCTGAGATGTCTACTCATCCAACTATGTACAGTAGAACATTCACCCTGTCCATCCTCAAGAGGTGCCTGAACTGTCATCCACCATCCTACCTGCCACCTGATCTGAGACTAAATAAAAACTAACCCCAAATCTAAATTCTGTCTGCCCTTTAATCCTATGCTTTCTACGAGTGACAGAGCTGAGGCCATTTGAATGTTAGGGTTAGCTGAAGTTCAGTGAAAAGAAGCGCATGAAGGAAAGTGCAGTTCGTCTGTGAACACACATATACAGAAATATTGCACAATAGTTTTATCATATTTACCATGTTGAGAATGGTATTAATACAGATGCCATATAGATAAATAAAATACAATAGAATTCACCTGCAGTCCAGATACTCAATTACTATTTACAACTTTTTTATTGCCCCACAATCCATAAGAGAAAGTGTGACTTCTTCTTTGTGAGGTTCAGCTTGTGCAGTAAGCTTTCTGTACATTTTTGTCCCTGAGCTTGATTCTTGGATCCAGGCGTGACACATCATGTTTGATATTAATTTGTGGAATAAATACATTGGCATTGGGGCTTCGAGATCATGCCATCTGAAAGGTTAAATGTTTTTTTTCCCCCCAACTTGCTGCAATATTTTCACCCAGTTTAAATAGATCCTTTCTTTTACACAGTCATTCCTCCTCTTTTCCACTTCATGATTCTAATTTTTGACTTGCCTCTGTTACAGGAAGGAAATCTATTGTTTCTTCCACTTCTTAAAGCAGAGGTTTTTGAAAATTGAGAGTGAGGCAGTTGAGTGTGCAGAGGTGGGTAGGTACTTCCATCATCCTGAAACCACAGAGCTGAAACATTTGACCTGGGATCTTTAGAGGTGAGGTGTTGCGAGGGAACCACAAGACGTTTACTTGCAGAGCGCAGTGAATTAGAGAGATTGGATACCTGGATGAGGGAGTTCACGTATGTCAGTGCTGTTGAGTGACCACTTTGTGGGTAAGGTTTAAGGCTTTGAAGCTGATGCAGCAGCTACATGAAGCCAGTGCAAAGATCTGAAGTGGTGTAATGTGTCCTTTTTACTGATCAGAAATAAAACATGCTGCTGCATTTTGGATCCTCAGAGGTTTGGTGGTACTGCTGGTAACACCGTCAGTAAGACACTGCAGGAGTCAAGACAAGATATGACCAGAGCCTGAACAATGGGTTTTGTTGTATGGTCTGAAAGGTAGGGTCTGATCTTTGTGATGCTGGAAAGGAGAAATCTGCATGATGTGGAGACAGAGGAACTGTGGTTGGTAAAGCTCAGCTGATCAGTGATCACCCCCAGGTTTCTGGCACAATCACTATGGACCCTGTGTTGATGCTGATGTGTTGTATTGAAGGCCTGGAAGACAAGAACTTCTGTCTTGAAGAGGTTGAGCTGAAGATGCCTCATCCAAGTAGAGATGTCAGAGAGACATGTAGTGATGCGTAGTTGCTTTGTCCACCAAAAACGTGCCGTAGAGACGTGAGCAGGTGAAGTTCCTCACAGACACCAGGTCTAATGTAACGTGTTAAACAATAATAGATGGGACGACCAACCATCGTAAACATGCATGGTCAACTCATCTCTCTTCACAACACAGGACCTTCTTCCTAGATTTACTTTTATTGTTCCTGTGGCTGTTACGGACTGCCAAACAGACGAGGGAGAACAAGTACAAAACAAAAGGGCAGGGGACACAAGGAACTACCAAAACTGCTGAGAGCAGAGAACCCCAGGAAGGCTGCTGGACCGGACGGTGTGACTGGGAAGGTCCTCAGGGAGTGTGCAAACCAGCTGGCTGGGGTCTTCACCAACATTTTCAACTCATCACTGTCTCAGTCCTACATCCCACCATGCCTGAGGTCAATGAAGTGTTTTGAAAAACTGGTCCGATGTCACATTATGTCCTACCCCCCACCCACACTTGACCCAGTGCAGTTTGCATACAGGGCTAACAGATCGACAGAGGATGCCATCGTCACTGTGCTCCACACCACCATTTCCTACCTGGAAACACAAGGGTGTTATGCTAGGCTGCTCTTTGTAGACTTTAGCTCTGCCTTTAACACAATTCTGCCGGACAGACTGTCAGCACAATTGTTGGACATTGGACTTCCTCCCACCATCTGCTGTTGGATCAGAGACTTTCTCTCTGACAGAGTACAGAGAGTCATAGTGGGTCCTCATCTCTCCACAGCCCTGAGACTAAACACAAGGCTGTGTGCTGAGTCCTCTGCTGTACACCCCGTACACGTATGACTGTGTCAGCACACACCCAGACAATGTCGTTATTAAGTTTGCCGATGACACCACAACTGTGGTGGGCCATATCTCGGGTGGTGCTGAGAAAGCATACAGGGATGAGATCCAGAGGCTGGTGGAGTGGTGTGCAGACAACAACTTGGTCCTAAACACAGCACAGATCGTGGACTTCATGAGGAAGAAGTCATATCTGCAGTCCATCCTTATTAAAGGGGAGTGTGTGAAGAGGGCGCCAAGCTTCAAGTATCTACGTGTGCACATTGATGAAGACCTCCAATAGAGCTCAAACACCTCAGAGATTATGAAAAAAGGCCCAATAGGGTGTTCACTTCCGGAGGATCCTCAGTAGTGTCAACCTGAAGAGAGAGCTGCTGGTTGCCTTCTACCGTTGCGAGTGTGCTAACATACTGCATCTCCGTGTGGTTTTCAAACCGCACCATGGCACACAAGAAGGTGCTACAAAGGGTCATAAACACTGCCCAAAAGATCATTGGCTACCCTCTTCCCTCAATGAAGGACCTCTACAGTACCCGCTGTCTTAGGAGGGCACGCAACCTCCTGAAAGACTGCACACACCCAGGACACCGGGTGTTTAAATTGTTGCCCTCTGGAAAAAGGCTCAAGGTGCTGAGGTCACAAACTAACAGACTCAGAGACAGTTTTTTAAAATACAGCAATAGCCCTCATGAACACACACACGCATCTGGTTTAGTTTTCTGAGTAGAGTGTATATTCTGTATATACAGCTGGTGTATGTGTATATTGTATATATATTTGTGTAGATGTATAATGCTTTTTTTTCCATGAAAGGTAATTGTTGTTTTATTATCATCATTATGTTGTTGTTGTTGTTGTTATCTTCCCTCTCTTTAGGACAGTTCACCATTTCGTTGTACTGAAAACACTGTGGTAACACAGGCAAAAATACAAACTAGAAACTAACAAACTATCAGAAAACAAGACATGGCACACACGCTAATGGAACAACAAACGAACTCATGAATAAGAAATACAAAGTAAATGGTCTGCACTTATATAGCGCTTTTCTACCTAGCTGGTACTCAAAGCTTTACACTGCGTCTCATTCACCCATTCACACGCACAAGCACATTCACACACCGATGGCAGAGCTGCTATGCAGCTGACCTGACTCACCGGGGGCAACTAGGGGTTCAGTATCTTGCCCAATGACACTTTGGCATGTGACGTGGCAGCCGGGAATCAAACCACCAATCCTGTGATTGGCAGTCAACTGCTCTACCTATTGAGCCACAGCCATCCCTAAAGTACCAATGAAAAATACACTGCAAAAGCCAACAAAAACCAAACCCACAGACAGGGGCAAAGAGAGGAATCGTAACAGCGGCAGGCACATCTGATTAATACAGTATAGAATAGAATGGTGAACCTTGGACGAGCTTTTGGTCTGGAAGTTTTCTTCCATTCTGGCTTTGAGAGCATCCCTTTCTCCTGGGTCATCAAAAACCTGCACATATGTGAAAATAATTTATATTATTACCACTTCTACCACGACTACTGCTATTCATCATAATAATAGTAATAATAATGAAGAGAAGAAAAAGAGGGCCAGGTGAGGTTACCTGTGCAGTCAGAGCCATCAGGATGTCTAAATAGTGAATTGTATCACCAGGAAGCAGAGGCAGATCCATGTGGGCCAGTTTTATGGAATTGGGTTTGGGAATCCTCAGGGGCTCCTGTAGTCTGTCACAGAGGTGTGACAGCTGACTGTGAAACACAGGAAAGTCCATCAAAGACAATCAGAGGCCACATTAGGACCCATTAGGATTTATAATGTATTTATGATGTTGTTATAATGTACTGGACATTAAGAGACTGCTCTAAGAGTCCACTGGAATTGCCCAGAGTTGATTAGAGTTTCTTGGACGACTGGAGACAAATGTGCAGCACAAACAGCAACAGCACTGCAACTGTTACGAGTATCTGTTATTGGTCCAACCCCCTGTTTTACTGAACTCTCCGGTTTCATTTTCCTGCCCTCTGCAGCAGACCAACAAATAGCTGAAATATTACATACAAACATCCCCAATTTCTCTCTGCTGAGCTGATATGAAAACCACTGCTTCTCCCTTTTCTGATAACAGAGACTCTGAACCAGTGTGCACCGATGTAAAGATGCTTATGCTTTGCTTTGACATCTCACTTTCAGTTTGAATTCCAGGTAAAAATGATTCATTCGAGTATTTTCAAAGAAACTCAGTGGCCTTAGTGTTGATGCAGTCAGTTTACTAGTGCTTCCTATAAAACCTTTACCTGCACTGTGGTGAGTTTGGACTCACCTGTACTTTATGACCTTTGAGGTATCAGGGTCAAAATCCTTCCATGTTTTATAAAACATCTGCAGGTCGTCATCACTCAGCTGCTCAGTGTTGTAGGCCTTGAAGGTCTCCAGGAAGACGACAATGTACAAGTGAAGCACCAGCAGCAGGCACAGGAGGATGTAGGAGGTGCAGAAGATGATGCCCACTGCCGGGCTCACACAGTTACCTCTGATGGTCGATCCTGGGTTCTCGATATCTGGGTCGCAGTCTGGAGGTGTGTTCAGGAAGGGAACCAGTACCCCGTCCCAACCAGCACTGGTGGTGATCACAAACATACAGGTAATGCTGTTCCCAAATGTCTCAAAGTTAAAAATGTCATTGATCATGGCTTCTTTCTTCACATAGGCAAAGTTTAACATGCCAAAGATGGAGTAGGTGAACATTAGGAGAAAGAGGAGGAAGCAAATGTTGAAGAGGGCAGGTAGTGACATCACAAAGGCCATAAGCAGCTTCCGGATTTCACGGGTAAAGCGGAAGAGATGGAGGATCCGACAGACACGAGCCAATCGGAATACAGGGAGAAGACCCGGTGAGATTAAGTACTTCTCTAAGATGTCAGCCATGAATATACCTGAAAGAAGGACAGGAGGGAAAATGGAATAAAACACACAAAGTTTCCCACTGGAATCAAACATCTATACTATTCTATATACTGTTGGTCGTACAGACGTCATGTGGACAGTCAGTGTTTGCCAGATCTGGCTCTAATGGTTTGAACTAGTCTGAGGATATAAACAAGTAAACCCACTAACAAAGTTTAAAATGGTAAGAACTAGTGTATTGACAGTGGGATCTGGGCCCATGAGACAACATTAATCATCCAAAAGGAATCATCTAGATCTAGTAACAAAGACTATGGACCATGGCAGCTGAAGTGAGACTGTTGTCCATCCGAAGTTATTTGGGTAAAAATATCGACTCTAAAAAAGGGAAAAGATAAAATCACACAGTCCGATTCTCCACTGTCGCTGCTGGTTGAGACACTTGTCCTGTCCATCAGTAACATCACCAAAATAAAGTTCACTGACTCACCTACGATAGAATCAACAATGACCACAAAGTCGAGAATGTTCCAGCCGCTGTTGAAGTAGTGCTTTCGGAGCGCAAGGATCTTCAGGAGAAATTCGATGAAGAAGATGAAGATGAAGATTAGGTGGAACCAGTACAGGATCACGGTTTTATCCAAACTCTGCTGGTCGGTCTCCACCATCAGAATCACCATGTTTAAACAGACCAACACCACCATGAAGACTTCAAAAAACGGGTTGGTGACCAGGTCAAAGAGCCGAGCCTGGCAGTGATTCTGAAAACAGATGGAAGGTGATTATCGTACCCGAAACATTAGCAGATAATCCTGTTCCTGCATTTATCAGCTGCTAAATGAGTTTCATCAAGACTTCTACATCTTCAAGGTCTTCAAATACTGATCTGAAGTTCATCAAAGGTCAGTAGTTACTGTTAACAAAGAGCCTGTGAATCAATATTTTACACATAAGTTAAACTGTTTTGTTAGAAAGAACTTTACTATTATCCCTGATGTCTAGGCTTGTTTTAGGTACCTCCTCATTATAATGGTGGACCTATGGAAAAAACTGGGAACTTGAAATTTAATTATACAGAATTTCTTCCCATATGGTTAGGATTACCTTTTACAAGAGTCAACAACTGGGTCAGAACAGGGCTGCAGTAGTTTCTAACATACATGTATATTAAACTGTTGATATAGGTTGTATAAGGCTGCAGAATTCATAGTGTGCATATGTGGACAACAGTTAAGATAAGATACAGAAAAGATGGCCAGGTGACAGGCAGGTAACATCCTGGACATTCATCTTCACTTTTAAACTAGTTATGAACCACGACTGAGGGGCCGGGGCGAGGCGTTTAAACTGAAGTTGATTAGCCAGCAGTTTCTTTCAAAGGGTAACATGGACCGCCACATTTTACTTATAAACAAGGGACCATTTAAGTTTGGTTTCATCACACAGTAAATAAAGTAACCTATCACTGTCCTGTCTTTTTGTACTACACTGTGCTGGACTTTGGAGTATTGACTGTACACCAAGTACACTGTACTTTGCCATGATCTGTTGTTTTTTAATCATAGTATGAAAATCAAACACCGTGAATCTACCACCTGTAACTGGCTAACTGAACTGCAGCTCTCTCTCTTTCCTCTTAGACTCATCAGTATAACCTGAACTTCACAGAAAGGAAAACAGGAACCTACCTTAGGTCGGGGAATAGGCTTTACAGGAGTGTGGGAGAACAGTTTCATCATGGCCCTGGAACATTTCTGCTGCTCCTCGGTCATGAAGACATGTTTCCCTCCAAAGTAAAGACAAGTAAAGACCAAAGTTAATTCATGATATTCAGGACCAGCACTGGATAATTTTCTGTTTTCTGCACTTTAAAAAGGTTAAAATGGTTTAACTGGTTCAAAACCCAAATCTCTACTAAACACGTCATCAGTTTTCATGGTGCCTGTCTATCTGTCTCTCAATGTAAAGACGTATCTTGTGTCTTTGCAGGTCCAACGCGTTCAAGAAGAATCTGAAGAACAGGTTGAAGGAGAAGAAACATCCAAAAAAGAGGAAGAAGATGAAGTACAGGGACATGTACAGGTTGGCCTCATAGTATGGCTGAAGTTCCACCTGCACACACACCAGTATCAGTATCAGTAGTAATGTCATTACCAGTGCCTGTATCAGCCAACAATCACTGACAATAGAATACAGCAGTACTATTATCTGCAAAGGTAGTAGTAGTTGTACCAGTTCTTAGTATCACTATTAGTAACAATATCAGTATAAGAATCAGGAGCAGCTTCAATATCATTGTCATTCTTAGACACTTTAAACCTCTTTACCTTCTTTGTTGATTCATGTTCTAAAGACATTTATTTACTCACTATTTCAGTTTTAATTTGAATATACTGTGCTTTGGTGTTTTTACTATTACCACCAGTATTAGAAGGTGCACTGACCATTCTGGAGTCCACAGCTGAGTACAGGATCTCCAACCAGCCTTTTAATGATGCCTAACAGAGAAACAACACAGAACATCGTTAGAAAAATATTTCAGAGTTTTAAGATTTAAGTTTGTTTTCTAGTGTTAGCTCACTGAACTGTAATGCTGTTTCTCAACTCCCAAAAAAAGGAATAATTCAAAATACAATTTAGAATTTCAAATTAACCCTTCCAAACTCAAATTTGAATTTGAGTTTAATTCTGAAATCCAATTTTCATTTCAGCGAGGTAAAAACTCAATTGTTGGCAATTTCTTGGTGTAAGAACCAAATTCCTTGTGTGTGTCAACATACTTGTCAAATAAAACTCGATTCTGGTTCTGATAATCATGACTGTCTGAAAACATTGTCATTTCTCTGTTAGTGCCTAACCATCTAATGTCTAAATTGTCAACTCCATCATTGCAGAATAAAAGACTTCAACTGAGAGAAGCAGAGACGTTTCTGCAATTAACTAACTGGACTCCACATTAACTTAAAGACATTAACTGTTATACTGGACTACCTGCTGCCTACACAGCATGTAATCACCCATATGAGGATGGGTTCCCTGTTGAGTCTGGTTCCTCTCAAGGTTTCTTCCTGTTGCCTTCTCAGGGAGTTTTTTCTTGCCACCGTCGCCCTCGGCTTGCTCATCAGGGACAATCTCATTTCATGATTCATACACATTCACTGTTCATGTACTGTTCTTTGGTTGTGTAAAGCTGCTTTGTGACAATGTCAATTGTAAAAAGCGCTCTACAAATAAAATTGAATTGAATTGAATTGAAGTTTGTGCTGATCACAACACATGGGTGAAGGTTGTCAGACTCTTTACACAGCGCTGCAGCAGGTTTTACTGTCAGTTTGTGATCATCATCAAACCACTTCATGTCTGTCTTTTAATACAAAACTAAAACAAGTGCTGTGGAAAACGAGAGCACCGGGCAAACAATGACCAGAAAAAGACAAAAAAAATTTGGTTTTGTAAATTCTCATCTTTTATGACCATTGATGGCTTTATTGGATGTAGCAGGTACCGGCCCAGTGATGGAGGCTTATTCTGTACTGTTTTCTATGATTTTTTTATACTGACCACTTGCAGCAGCGCCAGGTATCCTACTCCCACGCTGTCAAAGTTTATATATGGGTTCTTCCAGGAAAAGTCAGTCAAGTTCTTGTCATACAAAGACAAACATTCCGACAGGTTGTTCACTTCCTCAGGTACGAATGTCGTCGCAGATGTCTCATTGTAACAGTAAGAAAATTTTCCAGCAAACAAATTCACTCCGATGATGTTGAAGAACAACCAGACGACCACAATCACCAGCAGCAAGTTCCACATGGACCTGAGGGTTACTGCCAAAGCCTCCAGCACCACCTGCATACAGACAGGTACAGAGTGAGACAGGTACAGGGCCCTCCAGTAACACATGCAGACAGACACATCTGCTCTGTCATGGTTTAATTAATTTACCACAAGGAAACTAATAAAATGAAAGAACAACATCTGAATCAAGTAACGTCTGTGAATAAATATGTTCATTTGTGTTTTAAACAGTTTTGTTCCGTGGGGGAAAATTTCCGTCTCACCTTTGGCCCCTGGAAGCGAGACAGGGCCCTCAGGGGCCTCAGAGTCCTCAGAGTTCTCAAAGACAGGCCTGCTCCCAGTTCAGTATATCCCAGCATGCCAGCTGCCATAGCCATCAGAGACACCTGGAAGACACAGCACACCTAGTGATGACATCATTCTGCTACCATTAATGTTACCCAAATACACCTTTAACCTCAACTTTACCTAGTTAACCTTAATTTTCTTAGTTATGATTGACTTTTTTCTTTTAGTTATAAACTTTATATAGTTAGTGTTAGTTTAGTTTATTGTATTGTTTCATTATAGTATAGTTTATTTCAAGTTTTTTTTCAACATTAAAATGTGTTGGTTCAATATTAACTGGATCAAAACTTGTTATGATTCCTCACTTAGTTTGTTTTTGTTTTGTTGCTTACTCTCCTGCCACACCCGTATATGGACTTCCTCTTCCTCCACTCTCCACTCACCTGACTAATGACTAACTCGTTTCACCTGTGCGTCCCTTTGCTTTATAAGCACCCCTCAGTCCTCTGTTTAATTGCTGGTTTGTCGCATTACTCATGGATCTATGCCACTTGTTTGTCCGTTTGTCAGTTGGCCTTTATCACTAATTCATTTTGGTTAGACTCTAGACTTTGTTTGTTTCACCCCGGACTGCACTTCAGTTTGTTGGACCTTGGTTTCGTTTGTGCGTTTATGTTTCTTTTGGTTGTTACTTTGTACGTCTAGTTTGTCTGTTAGTTTTTGTCCGCGTTAGTGCGTAGGTTTTCGTTGTTACTTTGTTTTGTCTCGCCTGCATATTCTGTTCACGTTTGCCTGTCTGTTGCTATTTCTTTTTCAGTGAGTTTAGTTTGTGCTTGGTGGTGCTCTGTTTGGTTAGTTTGTTATTCGATTATATTATATTATTAGAGTTTTTAGTTGTCACTTTGTATGTCCGTTGATGGTTTTGTTTGCACTTATCCACTGTGTTTTTTGTGGGTCTCTTTAAGTTTATACTTTGTTAGTGTTTGTTAGTTCCTTGTGTCCCCTGCCCTCTCTGTTAATGAATCACCTTTTGTTTGTACTCGTTCTGCCTTGTCCGTTTTGTCAGTTCGTAACTAACTAAAATTCTCGGTGGTAATACCTGTTATAGTAGTCAGTAAATTACAAATAATCACTTTTACTGATCATGTTCTTACAATCAAGATGAGGAAGTCAAGCCAACACCAGAAGCTGCTGAAGTATTTCTTCAATCCGAGGGCCATCCACTTGATGACCATCTCCAGCAGGAACAGGTAGGCAAACACCTGGTCTGCTGTGTCCAGAACCATCTGTATATCTCGATTCTGAAGAAGGTAGATGTCCTCAAACACCTGTGTTCAGAAAAACTCATGTTAACATCGGTACAGGTGATTTCCTACAATGACTGACCAGGTGTTTGACTGTAGTTGGTAATTTTTAATTTATTACAGAATTAGCAGCATCCTGTCCCAAAGTGATGCAGAAAAACTAGTCCATGCATTTGTTACTTCCAGACTGGACTATTGTAATTTATTCTTAATGGTATAATTCCCAATAACTCCTTAAAAAGCCTCTAGTTAATCAAAAATGCTGCAGTTCTTCTTTGGTTCATCATTGTAAGACCAACAAAACCCAGAGAAGTCGTTTAAACAGGTGAATGTGCAGAACTATGACGTGTTGGACTAGTGTTTATTTATCTCTAACAATGTCTGATATAATTACTGTATGGATCTCTGTCCTAATGCTGGTGTTATCTACCAGAGCTATGCTGCTCAGCAGGATGATGAAGATGATGAAGATCTCAAAGAATTTGTGTTGTGTGATGAGCAAACAGGCTCTCCTGAAGTTAGACCAGACCCTTCCTGTGCCCTGGGACCTGTCCATGTCCAGGAAAGGACAGCAACGGTAACAATCTGAAAGACACACACACAGAAATACTGAGCAGGAAAAGAAATCCAATCAAATTTCCACATGTCTAAAGTTATTTTGTTTCCATACTGTCACAGCAACAGGCTTCAGGTGTGTTTCCTCCATGATCTTCATCGTCTTTGTCCTGTTGCACTTTAGGAAGAGTCTGCTTGATGTCACACTGAGCAAAGAGGCACAGATAAAACACAGGAACAAAGTATTATTAATGTTGGTATACTTGTCACAGTTCCCGTTTCTTCTGTCTGTCAGCGTCCTGCCATTTCTCCAGCTAGACATTCTTGGACTTAGATTCTTTGAGTGATTAGTACCATTCTGCCTTTACTCCTCACCATGCTGTCTCGAGGTTTCTTGGCCTTTCCAGCCATATTTAGTTTTTTACCTTCATTTGTTTTATGCAGCTGTAGACTGTTACTCACATTTCTTTGCCACCACCAACCGGTGAAGTTGTAGTTATGTGCATGTTTGTCCTAAACCGTATTCTAATAAGTAAATAAAATAATAAACATGAGGCATTTTGAAGATATCGCATTCACAACAATGGTACTGACATGATTAACAAGATGTTCTTGAGATTTCTTTTTCGCAGGAATGGAATGATGGAAGAACGGACAGACAGAATGTCTCCAGCCGTGGCTGTTGCCAGTGTGTGAGTGAAGTACAAAAGACAGTTCAGCTTCATGGAGAAACACTAGAATACGATTTACTTGCTTCATCTCTTCTTCTTTTTCATTTTCAAGTGTTTTAAATTCGAACTCGGCCTCAGCAATGGGGGCCCTGCCGGATCTGATGTTCTGGTCTGAGGTCACAACTGTCAGAACAACACAGTCCTCGTCTTTCTTGTGGTTCGCTGCTAATAAAACCATAAAATACACAAACGGAAAAAGTCTGTTACAAAATCAGAAAATCTGGTTTAAGGTGAACTGGACCCAGAAGTGTTGAGTCCACAGTTGTTTTAAGAGATTCATCTGAAACTGAGAAAGACTGGAAACTAAACATTAAACAACAAAACTCTAAGAGGAGCAAACTAAACAAGCTAAAAGAGTAAGACCTACATTTGGGGTCTCTGCAGGTGCTGGTCCTTCCCATTGCCTTTTTTATCTGGTCTATAGCAATCTGCAAATTGTTTTTTTCTTTTTCATCAGGAACCAGATAATCACCAGTGAACGAGCTCAGCAACAAGGCCAGGAAGAAGTTGAGGATCTGGGGCAAAACCAGTGACACATTTAACATCGGAGAGGAGAACAGGAACATGTCTTTTACATGCAGCAACTGAAACCAGACCAGGAGTATGTTTGGGACCAGAAATGCTGTAAATCAAGAACAATATCAAGGACCAGGCTCAGGAACTGAAATAAAACCACGATACATGGCCACATTAAAGGGACAATATGTATACATGACACAGAGCGTTTAATGGTGGGTTAGGGTTAGTGGTACTGTAGTCCAAATTTAAAATACTTGACAGCTCTATCTCCTTCTACACCTCCTCCCCAGGTGGAGGATACTGAACATACATGAGTGGACGCAAGAGAAGTGAACTGATTCTGTCAGTATTAATTCGATGCACATCTGGTAATAAGAACTGCAGCCACAGAAAACAAACATCCAGTGCTGAGAAAATCCACTATCTAGGCCCCTGATGACAAATTAATCACATTTCTAATATGTAATGTATAAAAAATTTCATATTGACATTGGAGCTTTTTTTTGCAGCAGACACATGTGGTGTCAAGATGTTACTGGTCAAATGTAGTGTGGGCAGGATCCAAAAGAGTTCACAGATTTTAGCTTTATCTGAGAAGCTAACGTTCCCACTTCGCTTGTGTTTTTTTTTCTCTGATCACATTTAACGGTCATTTATTATTTAGTATTGTGCATTTATTACATATTGATCCTTTAATGATTCAAGTCACACAATATGTACATGGACTACGTGGATGATTTACCATGGCTCAGATTAGGGTTTTTTCAAAAGTCTGACACTCACCAGTAGGTTTCCGACAACCAGGACCAGGAAGTAAAAGAACAGACATGACGTCTGGCCGGAGACCTCCATGCAGTCCCACATAGTCTCAATCCATTCTCCACACAGGATCCTGAAGACGACAAGGAAAGCATGGAAGAAATCGTGCATGTGCCAGCGAGGAAACTGGTTGTCGGCCGAGATACAACCGATGTTGATTTTGTAGTCCTCGTGGAACAGCTGCATGGCAACCACGCTGAAGGTGAAGACTACAGTAAACAGAATGAAAGTCAGGTTCCTCAGACTGCTCACAGAGGTCCAGATAATCTTCATCCACAGGTTGAAGGTGGGCCACCACCGAGCCAGCCTCATCAACCGCAACTGCATCAGTAAACAGGTTAAAGGACAGACAGTTAAGGATGAAAGATAAGGGATAAAGATGATGATGATGATGATGATTTAAACTGACCACTTCAAATATGTCCAGAAATGATAAACCCATAACGTCCATGAAAAAGAGGTTCAGGATGCTTCCCGTGATGATGATGAAATCAAAGATGTTCCAGCCCACCTGTAAGCATGTCATCAACACAATCACACATATTTCCGTGGAAAGCAGCATTAAAACATTGCCACACACACACACAGGTGAGATTGATAAATACAGCTGTATGGAAACTTCTGAGTCAGGTGTATGATGGTGAATGGATCCGATGTGTTGGAACTATCTTTAACTCACCCGAACCATAACTCTTTATGTTGGATCATACACAACATTTAATAAATAACAGTTAAGCATTCTGACCTTGAAGTAGCCATAAGGGTCCATGGCTAAAAGTCTGAAGATCATCTCAAGAAGGAAGATCACAGTGAAAACCTGAGAGGGGTCAGAGTTCAATGTTAGCATACTGTGCAGCATCAGGTCCAAACTGGTTGGAGGATAAAGTAAACAAGACATTACAACAAAACAACTGAAACACAACACGGCTACAAAGAGACACAAAACCACTGCAAAGAGGGACACCAGGAGTACAAAGAGAAGCCCAAAGACAGCCTTGGACTTTGTGTCCACAAATACCAAGAAAAAGTCTGAAATAAGATTATTTAAATAGAACACTGAAAAAAATATAATTTCACTTCAACTTAAAATACCTGAGGTAATAATTAACACTGAAGCTTAACTAAATGAATTCTTCTTCTCTCTTTTAAGTTGAATCCAATCATTTTGAAAGAGTGGGTGCAACTTTTGTTACTTAAGTTGTTAGGTAATATATTTTCCTCCTTCCTCCTTTGCCTTATCTTTTGGTCAGGGTTGCCACAGCAAACCATGGTCCACACATTGATTTGTACAGTGTCTTGTCCAGTGGCACTTCAACATATGGTCAGTAGGAGGTGGGTTGTGACCCTCCGACCCTACATGTCGATGAGTGACCACTCTACCAACTGCGCACCCCCTAACCTTTGTTATTTAACATTTGCCTTAATCTCCTGAGAGGATCATGTGTTTGATTATGAGTGAAACCGTGCCTGCCACCGATGTTCTCGGTGCTCTGCGATCACCTTCATTACCTCAGAGGTATCGTCCGAAGTGACATCACTTTACTCACCTGCCCTGAACATCCTCGTCAATTAGGTACGGAATGGGGTCTGTGAGTGGATGTAACAGTCACACTTTAACAACTCCTCCTACCCCCATTATAGAGGGTTGCTAACTATGGCCTTCCTTTATCTATCCCCGGAAATATCAAGATGACTTTACACATCCACCAGGAAGGTCACAGCGTAACATGAAGGCCTTTTGGAGACTACAAGCACCTGTTTTTAAGCCCACAGAGGGCCTTATTATGGGTACTTAAATAACATTGTTGTTATTTTCTTCTTTAATAAATCAACCTTTAATAAACAAAATGAAATTCCATCTTACTAATTTTCTAAGCCTGGCTCAGTCTGTTGACAGCTTACCATTTAAAATTTGGAACTTGGCCCTTATTAGCTTAACAGGGACCTGCCAGAGGCCTCACAAAGACAGATTAAATTTAATTGGGACTAACTCATTCACTAGCTAAAATGAGAACCCCTCGTAGTCTTTAACACATGAGAATAATTACATGTATCAGGAAGCTTCCTGCCCTAAACACTGACCAGGTTTGCAACCACAATCGTTTCGTGTAGAATAATCGTCATTGGATAATGATCCATGGCCATGAAGATGGTGTTGAGGATGATGCAAATGACAATGCTTAGGTCAAAGAAAGGGTTCATGACGAAGATTTGGAGCCTCTGTTTGAGCCACCGCCAACAGCCACAACAGTTCCACTTGAGGAAGAGCTCGACGAAGTTGTACCAACACCGAGAACACAAGCTGTGGTCCTGCTCAGACTCTGAAACACATGGACCATTTTATCTCTCTGCAGACACAGTTTGACATTCTGACATTAACCTGATGATAATCTAACATTAATATCTGAAACATCTGTGACGGCAGAAACAGGAAACCTTTACTTCAGCTTCATTCACTTTTATGTCACGGTTATAAGGAGACCTACCTCTTGTGACAGTGTCTTCTTGCTTGCGCTTATTTATTTCTGCAGGTAAATTCTTCTTCTCTGGTCCTGAATCTTGTTTCTCTGAGAGCTCGGCCTTGCTGGAACTCTGCTGCACCAACACAAAGGGGGTTTTAAACAGGACTCATTATTGTCTCATCTGTATTTTATTCTATTTTTTTATAGAAACTGAAAAACTTGTGAATGTGAAAACAAAAGCTGCTTTTCACCTCCTCTTCCTCCTCCCTCCTCTTAATCACCTCCAGGATCTGAATGAACTCTTTCCATTTGGCTTCTGTGACATTGGTTTCGTCCTGCTCCACAAACGTCACGACAACCATCGCCAGAATGAGGCTGAGCAGACAGAAACAGCCAGGGAGGAAGAGGAACATGAAGATGATCACGTAGGTCTTACCTGCTGTTTGCAACACCTGAGAGAGACGGACAGAGAAAGACAACTGAGAAAGGTGAGGGACCAGTGTGTGTATGTGGACCAGTGGGCTACTGACCATTTGGAGCAGGTTCTCCCAGTAGTCGTGGGTCATCAGTCTGAACAGACTCAGCAGGGACCAACCAAATGAATCAAAGCTGGTGAATCCGTAGTTGGGGTTGGCCCCTACCTTTAGACAGGAGTAACCCTCTGGACAGACCCTGAATACATCATCATCATCATCATCATCATCATCATCATCAGTAAATATCTAACAGACTAACAATTGTGAACATACCCGGCATTAGACCCATTTCCACACAGCAGAGGTTCATGGTGATCAGGCAGGTAGTAGTGGTTCACTATCACACAGAAACAAACTCAGGAATAAAAAGGTAACAACGCCAGTAATGTTTTGTACGACACACAAAAAAAAAGAAAATCACAATAACTTGTCACCATAAGATTGTTTTCATACAAGTGACGTTTCCAACAAAATTCCTATTGTGAGTTTCATCAAAAGTATCTGTTTTTGTCAGTTTGCATTAGTTTGAAAATAGTTGTTTGTTCCTAATTTATTTAGATCACCTTGTTAAATAGAACAACAACAGGTTTCTAACATTGCCTAACATCTCCTGCCCTTTGGACTTCTATGGAATCAGTTGCTAAAGGTCTGATGCTTCAGCTTCAGGTCTGGGAGTCCTGAACCTGGCCAGCAGTTCAGACTTGTAAGGTAAAGTATGTCGTACTGTATACTTTGTGATTTCAGACAGTGAATTAATTCAATAATTTATCTGGTAAATCTAATTTAATTCAACACTGGAACATGTACACACAGGTTGATCATACCAGGGTGGTCGATGTGCGTCTGGAAGTCAAAGTCAAAGGAACTAAAAGTGAAGCTGCTGTCAGTCATGTTGCTAGGAAACGGCTTCACGACACATTTATGCTTTAAGTTTCCCATGAAGAGCTGCAGACCAATCATAGCCAAGATGCTGAGTCCAAACATTGTCAGTATAAAGACACCAGTTAACTTCTTCACTGATTGGATGAGAGCTCCAGCAGTCATTCTCACACCTGGGGAAGAGAGGGGGCGGGGTTTATAAGCTGACTGATTAGCTCTTCCCACCCACCAGCACCACTCCACCAACTAACCTGGATAGACTGCGATCATCTTCAGAGAAATGGACACTGTTTTTATGACCACAAACTTCCCCAACTCGACAAATCGGGTCAGAAATCTGAAAGATCTGTTAGAAAGTCAATCAAACAATATAAAGACAGAAATAAATGACAGCAGAGACAAGACAACCAAGAAAGACAAAGACGTAAAATAAAACACAGCATGTTTCCACATTGTTACAAATGGGAATTTGTAAGTGCAGCATGTGACAGAGAGGAGAGACTCAGTCCACAGTTTCTTAGTGAGTTTGGTGTTTTTTTCTGACCAATTAGCCATTAGAACACAAAGATGGTTATCTCAAAGGCAACTGGACCTGCTTGAAGCCTCTTCAGGTCTAACGGACTTATTTAAATTCTGTGGAGTCGTTAACAATTAGAGGGTCAAAAGAGTCACACGAGTCTGAGACAGATTGGCACTGCGTTGTGGTGCAATATTGTAAATTATAAATAAAAATTAACTGGAAACTTACAAAGGCTTATTTTCACGGGTTTAAGTGTATCTCAGGTGGGAAAACAGATAAATACCCAGTAATGATAACCATGATGTCGAGCCAGTTCCACGGGTCTCTGAGGAAGGTGAAGCGTCCGAGACAGAAGCCTCTGGACACGACCTTCACCATGACTTCAAATATGTAGATCGCTGTGAAGATGTATCTGTTCAAACACAGAAAACACAACAAATAAAATACATTTTCACTCTCTAAACTGACGCTGAGCTCTCTCAGTCCCACTCTGTCACTACTCCTGCTCAAGAAGTCAAGGATCTAATAAAAACATCAGGAGACAGAGACAGATAGGCGTCTTGCTCGTCAGAGGACAAACCTGTTAGAGTTTAACTGCATGAATTCAAAGAACAACAACCAGCTGGTTTATCTGGAGCTGTTGGAGACACTGATGTCATACATCTAACCACCCTGAGGACTTATGAGGACGTCATCACAGCATTAACCCTCAGATTGTTCTGCCTGTGGACGGCACTTTCCTTTAGTGGATGTCCCTGGTCCACCCAGGCCTGGTCCTCAGTGAGAGCAGACCAAAACCTTCATTAATAATAAGCATTTCCCCTCTGTTGCAGGGATCGTGTTACATTTACTGCAGCCTCTAGGGAAGGTTAGAATGAATGAATTTTATTTTCTATTCTCCGCTGACATCAGGACAGATCACTGACTGTTTCGGTTCCTGAGGACAGGGAATGAACTGAAACTGTGCCCCTGACTTTTGTGTCCGAGGACACACAGAGGACTCTTTGTTTCTGTGTCCTGACACATCACCAAATGTTCTGTCGTGTGTTAACTCACTGTGCAGTCCAACCCCACACACAGTTGGCCAGTATCGTCAGCATGATGAAGAAACGGAACCAGGTTTTAGTTTTAAGGAACAAAAAATCTGATTTATCAAACTCTGTCTTAAAGATACACAAAAGAAGCACAAACAGATACACAAGAGACAACAAACACAAAACCTGCACGACAAGTTCTTCATGACGTCCCCGACTAATCAGGGACAAGTGTTGTATGATATCATAAAGGATATGAGTGGAGGAGGATCTTGATGGCGATGGTCCTCACTGGGCTGAACGGACTCAGAAGGTAGCAGGACGGCTCAGCATTAAATCTGTGGATGATATTTCCCTTACTGAGCACGATGAAGGTCTGCAGAGAGACGGGTCAAAGGTCAGACAGATGGGTCAGAGGTCAGAGTGATAGGTTTATACTTCAGAGATGAGAGAGACCTTCTGTGGTTGGTAGAAGGGATCCAGCTCCTCCAGTGGGGTGTTGAGAAGCTGGGGGGGTGGGTCCCCGTAGACAAAAGGAAGGGGCTTTCCTGCTTCCAGATGAACGGCTGGTTTTGGGGGATCTTCCTTTCTCACCTGTCAATCAGACAGACAGCAAACCGGAGGTGAGAGCAGGTGTTCAAATAGAAATAAAAATCAGACATTATCCAACATTTTCAGTGTTTGGACTGTAAAAAGTGGTGAAAACAACAACTCATCATCAGAAAGTCACTTTGGTTACGGGTCACTGACCCATGGAGCAGCCGAATGGATTGTAACTGATTGTTGTACCGCACCTCTGTGAACCTGCTTCCTGTCTGTCCAGGAAAAGCAACAATGGCAAAAACAAAAAGAACTTGGTTGTTTGTTCTAGTTTGATTAAGCATCAGGTCACTATGGTTGGAAGCAGATCAAAAACACAGACCTGTTGAAACAGAGGATTTTTTTTAACTTCCTGTGATCAGATCTGATCTCTGTATTCTGTACCTCTCTGCTCCTCGGACGCTCGTTCTCCTCAGCTTCGTGGTGACGTTGGATCTCCTCCAGTGAGGCCGGCGTGAAGCGCCTGAAGACCTCTGTACCCAAAGGGGGCAGCAGAGACGCCATCCTGGCATTCTGAAGCTCCGCCCGAACTTTGCTGTCGCCTAGCAACCGCTTCCTGTGAAAAGAGAGGGAGTGATACAGCAACCAGGCAGATGCTGAAGACATCTGATTCATGAAGCTTTAAATCATTCCAAGAGCATGACTGTGATTCATTGAGCAAAGCAGGATTTAGCAACAAAAAACAACTAAACTAATCAGTATCAAAAAAATTACAGACATTTTGCAGGTAAGTAATTCAAAAGAGCAGTTTGTCAACACTAGTTAACTGGCATAACGTCTTCATCTGTAAATTTGCCAGATGGTAATGAGCTAAAATTTTGTAAAACATAATGTTAATATTTAATTCAATTCAGTTTTATTTGTATAATGCCAATTCACAAGATTTAAGACCTTACAGAAAATTTTTATACAAAAAATTATATAGAAAACCTAACAATCCTATTTGAGCAAGCTTTAGGCAACAGTGGAGAGGAAAAACTCCCTTTAGAGGAAGAAACCTCCAGCAGAACCAGGCTCATAGTGGGCGGCCATCTGCCTCGACCGGTTGGGGTGAGTGGAAAGAGAAGAGAGAAAAAAACTGGAAGAATATCCTGAAATATTTGTGGCTACATCAACAATATAACTCTACTGCTAACACTAATGCTATAATCCTAGCTGATATTCTTCTAAATTCACTCTGCTCTAACTCAGAGAGAATTACAGACTGAAGGTCTGAATAAAGGTTTCTCTATTACTGATCACAGCTAAGGTTTCCATACATTTAGCTCATCTTACTTTAACTCCTATTTAAACTAGAAACATGAACACAACAAGAAGAGGGAAAGAACAGGAAGTGAGTCTGTTCTAAAACTAATGCTCTATTGAGCTCCTGTCCTTTTCCTCCAGCTCCAGCTATATAGAAGAAAAATTCCAGTGTTTTGTGGGGACGGAGAGAGGAGGCATTGAAAAACAACAATGAAAGTCCATAAGAAGAAAATCGGGAGCCGTAGACAAGATTTGTAGCAGCTACTTGGTTCTAAAAGTGAGACACCTAAAGGTTCCAGAAACCATATTGGAGAACACAGTGCACAGAGGATCACTTAGTTACTAATGAGATGCAGCTTGTGGGGAGTTAACAACAGCTACAGTGAATCAGCAGATTCAGAAACGACACATTTCATTGTGTTTATGGTAAGTTCCCTTTAGAATCAGGTCATTATCATGTAAAAGGCTTAAACAGTGAGACACAAGAGCCTCACTACAACAGTTTTATTCAGTTAGAATTTACTCAAACTCAAGTTTCACAAACATCACAATTACCATGGAGAATTTATTGGATCATTTTTAGTTGTTTGCCTTGAAAAAGCAGCTGCATGTTCTACTTAGAGATAAATGTAGTGGAGTGAAAAATATTTTTCCCTTGACCAAAGTCCGAAGAGTCAGAAGAAATACATGACAAGAAAATTTCTGGAGGTTTCTTCCAGTTTTTAACCTTTTTCAAAGGTTTTTGAGGCTCGGAGGACTGAAGGTTTTGTTGTGAAGCTGTTTGGAAAGTTTGTCTTTTAGTGAAGTTAATTTTAGTGGATTTGGTAAATTAGTGCTGTAAAATGAAAACTAACATCACTACTGATGGTAAATGTAGCGTGTGTGTGTGTGTGTGTGTGTGTGTGTGTGTGTGTGTGTGTGTGTGTGTGTGCGTGTTTAAAGGGTACTTCTGTGTAGTGTCAGACTTACTGCTGTGAAGGATCCAGTCTCAGTTGTTGTACTTTTTTAATCAGAACTCCTCTCTCTTTCTGGCTCCTCCAGAACTCAAAAAAATTGATTTTTCTGTTTGTCATGGCTGCAGCTCACTCGTCGACCTGGTCCCACCTCGTCCCTCCACCTATTTGTTTCTCTCTGTCTCTAGCTGTGTCTCTGTGTTCAGCGTTCAGTCTTCGGCTGTCTCTTCTCAAACTTTGCCGTTTTTGCTGTGATTATCCAGAGTCTTATATCTGCAGGGTTGAGCCTCCTGGAGTCCCCCTCCTGACATCGACAACATCAGAGTAACAAGAGATTGCTTCAGCTGCAGCTCAACTATGATTCTGCTCCTAGTGTTTCTGTGTTGTCTCATTGCAGCTTATCTCACAATAACACACTCTGTGCCAGCAGCTTTCTGTCTTTTACAAATCTGGACATCCAAGCGATGTTTACATCCACATGCTAATTTCCAGGAAACAGTAAAAGCGTAATCTATTACTCTCATACACACATAGTCATGTCTTTCTGTCTTGTTGAGGACACTCGCTGCTGTAATGCATTTCCTACCCCACCCTTATATTAACCATTACAACTGAATGTTATAGTTGTCATCTCTCATCTCAATCAATGACATGACGACCAGCTGTACAGTCAAACCTCCAGATGAAAAATGCAGCAGCATGATTGTTTTAAAAACATGTAAAAGTTTAACTGCTTTTCTTTGTGTCACATGTAGCAGAGCAGCGGTTAATTCATCCGTTTAAATAATAAAAAGTAAACCTAATTCATGAACCGCACAACTCCTTAGTCTCACTGCAACAACTCATCTAATGGTCCCATTCTAACTTTTCTTCATATGTTGGACCGCAGCTGTCCTCGCAGCCAGAACACAGCCTGTGCACGTTAGGTAAATGTGCTGCCAGGAGTCTAAGTGATGCTGGTGATTCACTGTAAAGCCATTCACAATCAATAATTCACCACTAACATGTGCCTGACTGCATAGTAGTTTTTTTCTCAGTAACTGTAGCTATCAGTAGCTCTGTTTAACTATCTGTACCCATAATAGTTACTATGTAACTATTTGTAACTGTAACTGTAACTATCTGTAAACTGTCAGTAACTATACATATTTGTAAATGTAACTGTTAGTAACTGTAACTATTTGTAACTGTAACTGTAACTATCTGTAAACTGTCAGTAACTATAAATATTTGTAAATGTAACTGTTAGTAACTGTAACTATTTGTAACTGTAACTATCTGTAAACTGTCAGTAACTATAAATATTTGTAAATGTAACTGTTAGTAACTGTAACTATTTGTAACTGTAACTGTAACTATCTGTAAACTGTCAGTAACTATAAATATTTGTAAATGTAACTGTTAGTAACTATTACTATTTGTAACTGTAACTATCTGTAAACTGTCAGTAACTGTAACTATTTGTAACGGTAACTGTCAATAACTATAACTATCTGTAAATGTAACTGTTAGTAACTATTACTATTTGTAACTGTAACTATCTGTAAACTGTCAGTAACTATAACATCCGTAAATGTAACTGTTAGTAACTATTACTATTTGTAACTGTAACTATTTGTAACGGTAACTGTCAATGACTATAACTATCTGTAAATGTAACTGTTAGTAACTATTACTATTTGTAACTGTAACTATCTGTAAACTGTCAGTAACTGTAACTATCTGTAAATGTAACTGTTAGTAACTATAACTATCTGTAAATGTAACTGTTAGTAACTATTACTATTTGTAACTGTAACTATCTGTAAACTGTCAGTAACTGTAACTATTTGTAACGGTAACTGTCAATAACTATAACTATCTGTAAATGTAACTGTTAGTAACTATTACTATTTGTAACTGTAACTATCTGTAAACTGTCAGTAACTATAACATCCGTAAATGTAACTGTTAGTAACTATTACTATTTGTAACTGTAACTATCTGTAAACTGTCAGTAACTATAACATCCGTAAATGTAACTGTTAGTAACTATTACTATTTGTAACTGTAACTATTTGTAACGGTAACTGTCAATGACTATAACTATCTGTAAATGTAACTGTTAGTAACTATTACTATTTGTAACTGTAACTATCTGTAAACTGTCAGTAACTGTAACTATTTGTAACGGTAACTGTCAATAACTATAACTATCTGTAAATGTAACTGTTAGTAACTATTACTATTTGTAACTGTAACTATCTGTAAACTGTCAGTAACTGTAACTATTTGTAACGGTAACTGTCAATAACTATAACTATCTGTAAATGTAACTGTTAGTAACTATTACTATTTGTAACTGTAACTATCTGTAAACTGTCAGTAACTATAACATCCGTAAATGTAACTGTTAGTAACTATTACTATTTGTAACTGTAACTATCTGTAAACTGTCAGTAACTATAACATCTGTCAATAACTATAACTATCTGTAAATGTAACTGTTAGTAACTATAACTATTTGTAACTGTAACTATCTGTAAACTGTCAGTAACTATAACTATTTTTAACGGTAACTGTCAATAACTATAACTATCTGTAAATGTAACTGTTAGTAACTATTACTATTTGTAACTGTAACTATCTGTAAACTGTCAGTAACTATAACATCCGTAAATGTAACTGTTAGTAACTATTACTATTTGTAACTGTAACTATCTGTAAACTGTCAGTAACTATAACATCCGTAAATGTAACTGTTAGTAACTATTACTATTTGTAACTGTAACTATTTGTAACGGTAACTGTCAATGACTATAACTATCTGTAAATGTAACTGTTAGTAACTATTACTATTTGTAACTGTAACTATCTGTAAACTGTCAGTAACTATAACTATCTGTAAATGTAACTGTTAGTAACTATAACTATCTGTAAATGTAACTGTTAGTAACTATTACTATTTGTAACTGTAACTATCTGTAAACTGTCAGTAACTGTAACTATTTGTAACGGTAACTGTCAATAACTATAACTATCTGTAAATGTAACTGTTAGTAACTATTACTATTTGTAACTGTAACTATCTGTAAACTGTCAGTAACTGTAACTATTTGTAACGGTAACTGTCAATAACTATAACTATCTGTAAATGTAACTGTTAGTAACTATTACTATTTGTAACTGTAACTATCTGTAAACTGTCAGTAACTATAACATCCGTAAATGTAACTGTTAGTAACTATTACTATTTGTAACTGTAACTATTTGTAACGGTAACTGTCAATGACTATAACTATCTGTAAATGTAACTGTTAGTAACTATAACTATCTGTAAATGTAACTGTTAGTAACTATTACTATTTGTAACTGTAACTATCTGTAAACTGTCAGTAACTGTAACTATTTGTAACGGTAACTGTCAATAACTATAACTATCTGTAAATGTAACTGTTAGTAACTATTACTATTTGTAACTGTAACTATCTGTAAACTGTCAGTAACTATAACATCCGTAAATGTAACTGTCAGTAACTGTAACTATTTGTAACCACATCTCTTGAAACAGAAACACTTTTTTGATAGACTTTGCTTTGATGTTGTTTCTTCTTGACTTACATTTTGTTTACTTGCCTTGTTCCTCACTTGTAAGTCGCTTTGGATAAAAGTGTCTGATAAATGACTAAATGTAAATGTAACTGTAACTGTAACTGTCTATTATTGTAACGCAGCCGAGTCCTTTTTGTGTGTACTGTCTCTTTAAACGTTTGAAGTCTTAGCGCGGGACTCTCTCCCTGACGTCACAGCAGGAGAAGATGGCGGCGGTGTTGGAGCGCAGCTTCATAGAAATCTGTGGATTTGAGAGGGAAACTCTACATCGCTTCAGAGAAGTCACAGTAAACCTCGGTAAACGTCTGCTCACTGCCTTCAGCTTTGTTCTTTTGTGGGCTTTGCATTTATATACATTTGTTTTCGCCCTGGCTCTGAGTCTTAGCACATGCTAACACCAGCTAGCACCGCTAACACGCTGCTCGGTAGCGGTGTAGTAACGTTAACCTAGTTGCCCGAGTTATCCGGTCCTGGCGTGTTCGTGTCCTGTGTGACCAGTGCATTGTGTCAATACTGGTCTTAAAACACGTTGACCGCTCAGCTAACACCGTTAAATTAACAGCCTGTAGCTCCCAAAAGGAGGGTGACACATGTTGCCGTCAGTTAGCTTTAGCTAACGTTAGTCATTAGCCGGTGTATATATACACACATTCTGTGTATATACTGAGTCTACTGTATTGTTATTCTGTATTTGTGTTTGGATCTTTCCTAGTTGTGGTTCCTTTTCTTTTGAAAGTTGAGAACAACTGTAACAAGACGAAGCAATTTTCCTCTGGGATTAATGACGTTTTTGAATCTTAAATCTACCACCGATGTGAATTATGTTTGTCATCCAGCGTAATAGGGTTTCAACATGTTTATCAGGTGTTAAATTCCCTGACTCAATCAAATGGACAGCTATGAGGTGATACATTGAAATATGACTGTGTGTGCAGGTCTAACTGCTCTTCCTGGGGGAGCAAAGTTTCCAGACAGCGCTGGAGCATTTCATTATGAGGAGAGTGGGAAGCTGCTGTCTGTCACCAGTAACAGATTCATACACTGGTAAGTAATGTCAGCATTTGTGTGGCCTCATGCCACTCTGTGTTTTCCTCTACATGTTCAAATGTTATGTGCTGGATCTGCAGCGTCGCAGCAGGAGTTCCTGCACGACAGCCCAGCTCTGTGTTCAGCTGTCAGTGCAGCTTCAGATGGGGTTCAGATGGAATACTGCTCCATATTACGTTGTTTTAAACAACAGTCAGGTGCGACCATTGATAGACTGACTGTTGCTTTAAAACATACCTGAGAAATTGTGAACCTGCCCTTCAGAAGATTTCCTTCCTTCAGTGTTGTCTAGATGTTTGAGGAGATTAAGTATGTTAGTCAGACTCAATGCAGTGTAAATCTGATCCTTCAGTACAAACAAATCTACAGCATCTAGCTGCAAAAACTGCAGATTAAAAAAACTAAACCCAACAAACAAAACTTTATGTGCTCCCTGTGTCCCCTGATCCTGTTTAGTGTGTTGATGAAACCCTACCCCTACATGACAACATGCACAAATGTATAAACGCAGGAACTGTTTGCAGGTCCACGTCAGGAGACATGGTGCAGCTTGTGGAACAGTCTCTGGATACCAATTTGCTCAACAATGCCGCCAAACTCAGGTTCACCCACTGCACTGTCCTGCCTGGAGGGGTCCACATCCAGGAGACCCTCAACAATGTACTCATCCTCATCTCCACCAATCAGAGTGTCCACAGACTAGTGCTGCCTCACCCCACCCGCATGTACCGCAGTGTGAGTACCTAATACTATAATCTATACTGTACTGAGTATAGCATGTTCATAAGAGCTGACAAAGAGAAGTGGGAATCCTGCTGAGTAATAGGAAGGTGTGCAGAGGTCTAATCAGATTCAGAGAATGGTTGATGTCCAAGTGTTAGGAATGCTTCTGTCCTCCAAACCCCTGATGACATTGACAGTAATCTATTATATCTATGAACACCCTTCCATGATATTTACTGTCCCTTACAAAAGGACTGGAACAATAAGGCTAATTGGATTGTTTTTACTTTTTGTTGAAGACATTTGGGTTTAGACATTTGGGTTTGAGTCTGTTGCAGAATGAGGCCATGATGCAGGTCTCCTGCTCCTTCACACTTGGGTCTTTCCATTACATTGGTAGAGGTTCTTCTTGGTCTCATCCCTTTTTTTAAACTTTGTTCCAAAACTTCTTTTGTTCAACCGTGACTTTCTGTGCAAATTCCTTTCTGACTCTTTCTGCTGATAAATCTTGTATTTCTGAAAGGTGGGTTGTGAAACCTTCAGCTGCTCTGAGAAGGTTTTTCTTCACTGCTTTGTCAAATGTTGTTGTTTTTCCATCACGTTGCCCATTACACCAGTGGTTTATTTCTTTTTCAGGATATTCAAAATTTTTTATATTGTACTGCATGTCATCAAATTCAAAAACGGCTGCATTTTTCCCACAGACTCTGTTTTTTATGTTGATTTATCATTTTTAATAGCAAATAGTCTTCAAAGGTGATGTGATGATGTTGTATTGGAAATGATTAAAATGTCTCCATGATCTGCCTTAAGGCTTAATTTTTAGAATGTGCACTGTAGCTTAGTTACTATCATTTGTATTTCCATGGCCTATATTGAACTGAGTAGTGCACGTCACACTGCACTGTACCTTACATTACCTATTTAATTTCCAAAATCACACGGCCCAAAAACATATCTGTAAATGTTGCAAAGATAAGGTTTGCATGTCAGGGGGTAACACAGTGAACACAAACACTGAAAAGAGTATGCTGACAGTGAGAGGTACACATGTGAGTTCATCAGCCACAGCTCGCAGCCAGCAAAGGCTAAAAGAAACAAATTTATTGACTGTGTTTGAGAACAACACTGTCAAAATACTTGATCTACAGTATGAGATACTCGGTTGCAAATACACAGTTGTTCCACTGCTGTAGTCTGAATGAAGATTCAACACAAAATTCATACCATACAGTTTTTAGCTAAATCTTTTGATAAAAATCTTATTTGTGATGCTGCCTGAAAAAAATTACTATACTATAAAATTACCGATCAATCTCACAGGACACAGTCACAAAAAAAACATGTTAATCACATGCTCCAATACTTTGCTCACCTAAAATGTGAAAGTTGTCCTGTTGTACTGTGTTACATGGTCGTTCATGTTTGTTGTTTGCAGGAGCTGGTGACAGAGCTCCACATGCAGTCCATCTTCACTGATGTGGGGAAGCTGAGTCTGCAGGACCCTTCTCACAGTGCCATCATCCCCAACTTAGTGGGACATGCAGGGAGCCCCAGCACCTCCACGGCCTGGCTCAGTCACCAGGGAGAGGCTCACTACGCCTTGGCCTCGCCTGATGGAGGCATCATGTGGTGACTCTGCCTCCTCATGATACACAGGGTAAAGCCTCATTTTACAGTCGCTATAAGGCCTTAAGTGTGGTTTAACAGAATGATTTTAATTCACGAGGTTTCAGTTTGCTCTTAAAACCTTGAAGGTGTCTTCAGTCTTTAAACTACCACTGCATGGTAACATGTCATTGTTGTTACAGACGGTGATGAACACATTTTCCTTGTGTCTGGTCTGGTCGTGATTTTTGTTTGCTGCATCAGACTAGATTGTTAGAGCTGTTTAATTAATAACTGTAAAATTAAGTTACATAGGCAACCATCATTATTGAGAGCACGGAACAGGAGAAATGAGTGGTGAACATTACGGTGATTTAGTTAACTTTAGCGTGAAGTCACAGCACTCCTCTGGTGGAAAGACCTGTCTCTGACTTTCACTTCAAGTTAAACACAGATTCACACTTATGTGCAGTAAATCAGTAGATAACCTTGTGTTGTTTGTCACAGCCCAGCTGTGACAGGAAGGCAAAGCCACACACAGCTTTAGTTAAGTTAGCTTTTGCACTTGTTGGATATTTGTCCTGGCTGATGGTGACTCAGTTGAAAGGGGCAGTCCTCTACGAACCCCACAGTTGGTCGGACCGTAAATCAAACCACCAACATTAATAAAATGTACAAAAACACAGTTGAAAGCCAGAACCTGGCCTAGTCTCCTTAGAAAACTATTCCACACAGTCTCAAGTATTTACTCTCACTAGTGAGTACAGCGTTTACAGACACGGTGGGTGATGTACGCAGCAACAGCTAAGCTAGTTTTATTTATTTATTTATTTATTTTATTTTAAGTTGACTGGAGCTCAGAAGGAGGGAAAGCAGAACAAGCACTGGTCTCTGGCATCTATGCATACTGACTTACATAAAGACACAGCTAAAAAGGGCCACACTCACACAATGTTCACAGCTCAGGGGTAGGAGGTAGAAGGTCAAAGGTCAGGGCAGTATCATCCAGGTACGTGGGTCAGGCTCTGATCCATAGTTGCAGCTACAACAAAACCTGTTGAGCCAGATACACAGTAACTGCTGTTTGTAATTATCACGTGTGCCTTGTGTTGCCAGGCAGCGTGTCCGTGCTGGAGCTGAAGAGGAGCTCATGAGGCAGAGGTTGTCTGGCTGGATGCCCACAGCGATCCGGGGGAGCATGGCCCTGCTGACCTGGCCCTCAGCCTAGCGGTCCGAGAGCTGGAGGAAGACTCCTTTATCTTCGCCCTCTGCCAGGATCACAAACTGCGCATGTGGTCCTTCAGGGTCAGACACCAATCTTGTGTACAGTGAACATTCAATGCACTGAAGAGTGCTGGTTCCAAGTCGTAGTCCTGCTCTTTTGTCCCTCCACAGGAGCAGGCCTGTCTGCTGGAGGCCGATATGCTGGACTACATGCCGGCCTGTAAAGGAGTGAAACGCCTGTCAGGTCAGGGCCACCGCCTGAGACTCGCCTACTCCTCCATCACCGGCCTGTGTCTGTGTGTTTACCTGGCCGTACCCACCAGAGGACAGTTTACCGTGCTGCAGCTGGTCCCCACTGACAACAACCGCTACAGCCTCGAACACATCTCCTCCCTTTTTACCACTCAGGTGAGCTACAGGTGTCCTGTGGTATACTGCATAAGCAGATTATCAGTATGTTCAAAGTGAAATGTGAATACAGGCATGAAAGATGTTAAGATTCAGTGTGACTTTCTGATCTCACTCACTCACTCACTCACTCACTCTCTCTCTCTCTCTCTCTCTCACTCTCACACACTCTCTCTCTCTCTCTCTCTCACACTCTCTCTCTCTCACACTCTCTCTCTCTCTCTCACACTCTCTCTCTCTCTCACACTCTCTCTCTCTCTCACACTCTCTCTCTCTCTCTCTCTCTCACACTCTCTCTCTCTCTCTCTCACACTCTCTCTCTCTCTCTCACACACTCTCTCTCTCTCTCTCTCTCTCACACTCTCTCTCTCTCTCTCTCTCACACACTCTCTCTCTCTCTCTCACACACTCTCTCTCTCTCTCTCACACTCTCTCTCTCTCTCTCTCTCTCTTTCATTCACACTCATGCACTTTTATGTCACGGTTATAGGAGACCTCCCTTTGAACAGTGGCTTCTTGCTTGCCGCTTATTTATTTCTCAGGAAATGCTTCTTCTCTGGTCCTGATCGTTGTTTCTTCTCTGAGAGCTCGGTCCTTTGCGGAACTCTCTGCACCAACCAAAGGGGTTTTAAACAGGACTCTTATTGTACTCATCTGTATTTTATAGTCTATTTTGTTATAGAAACTGAAAACTTGTGATGTGGAAAACAAAAGCTGCTTTTCACCTCTCATCCTCCTCCCTCCTCTTAATCACCTCCAGGATCTGAATGACTCTTTTCCATTTGGGGGCTTCTGTGACTTGTTTCGTCTGCTCCACAAACTCACGACAACCATCCGCCAGAAATGAGGCTGAGCAGACAAAAACCAGGGAGGAAGAGGAACGAGACGATGATCACGTAGGTCTTACCTGCGGTTTGGCAACACCTGGAGAGCGGACATAGAGAAAACAACTGAGAAAGGTGAGGGACCCAGTGTGTGTATGTGGACCAGTTTGGGCTACTGACATTTGGAAAGCAGGTGCTCCCAGTAGTCGGGTCAATCAGTCGAACGATACTCAGCAGACCAACCAAATGAACAAAGCTGTGAATCACGTAGTTGGGGTTGCCCTACCTTGAGACAGGAGTAACCCTTGGACAGACCCTGAAATCATCCATCAATCATCGATCATCATCACATCATCATCAGTAAATATCTAACAGACTAACAATTGGAACATACCCGCATTAGACCCATTTCCACACAGCATAGGTTCATGGGATAGGCAGGTATAGTGTTCACTACAACAGAAACAAACTCAGGAATAAAAAGTACAACGCCAGTAATGTTTTGTACGACACACAAAAAAAAGAAATCACAATAACTTTGTCACCATAAGATGGTGTTTCATACAAGGACGTGTTCCAACAAATTACTATTGTGAGTTTCCACAAAAGTATTGTTTTGTCAGTTTGCATTAGTTGGAAAATCTTTTTGTTCCTAATTTTATTAGATCACCTTGTAAATAAACAACAACAGGTTTCTAACATTGCATAACATCTCCCGCCCTTTGGACGTCTATGGATCAGTTTGCTAAAGGTCTGATGCGTCAGCTTTTTCCCCCCAGGTCTGGAGTCTCCTGAACCTGGCCATCTTCAACTTGAAGTACAGTGATGTCGGACTGTAACTTTGTGATTCGACAGTGATTAATTCATAATTTTGCTGTATCTAATTTAATTCAACACTGGAACAAGTGACACACAGTTTATCATACAGGGTGGGTTCGATGTGGCGTCTGGAAGTCAAAGTCAAAGGACTAAATGAAGCTTGCTGTCAGTCATTTGCTAGGAAACGGCTTCACGACAACATTTAGCTTTAGTTTTCCCATAAGAGGCTGCAGACCAATCAATAGCCAAGATGCGAGTCCAAACATTTGTCAGTATAATAACAAACCAGTTAACTTCTTCCACTGATTGGATGAAGAGCTCCAGCAGCTGTCTCACACTGGGGGAAGAGGGGCGGGGGTTATAAGCTGACTGATAGCTCTTCCTCCACCCCCCAGCACCACTCCACCAACTAACTGGATGACTGCGTCATCTTCAGAGAAATGGACACTGGTTTTATGACCCAACAAACTTCACCCCAACTCGACAAATCGGTCAGAATTGAAAAATTGTTAGAAAGTCAATCAAACAAAATATAAAGACGAAATAAATGACAGCAGAGACAACAACCCGCAAGCACAAGACGTAAAAATAAACACACAGCATGTTTCCACCTTGTTACACATGGGAATTTGTAAGTGCAGCATGGACGAGAGAGAGAGACTCAGTCCACAGTTTCTTAGTGAGTTGGTGTGTGTTTTTCTGTGACCAATTAGCCCATTAAACAACAAAGATGGTTCTCTTCAAAGGCACTGGACCTGCTTGAAGCATCTTTCCGGTCTTACACGGACTTATTGTTAACTTCTGTGAGTCGTTAAACAATTAGAGGGTCAAAAGCGTCACACGAGTCGAGACAGATTGGCACTGCGTTGTGGCAAGTATTTAATTATAAAATAAAAATTCCTGGAGAAACTACAAGGCTCTATTTACGGGTTTAAGTGTATCTCAGGGGGAAACAGATAAATACCAGCAAGAGAACCAGGATGTCAGCCAGTTCCACGGTCTCTGAGGAAGGTGAAGCGTCGAGACAGCAAGCCTCTGGACACGACCTTCACCATGACATCAAATTTTAGATTCCCGCTGTGAGATGTATCATGTTCAAACACAGAAAACAAACAAACTAAAATACATTTCACGCTCTAAACTGACCTGAGCTCTCTCATACCACTCTGTCACTACTTCCTGCTCAAGAAGTCAAGGACTATAAAACATCGGAGACAGAGAACAGATAGGCGTCTTGCTGTCAGAGGGACAAACCTGTTAGAGTTTACACTGCCATGGAATTCAAGACAAAACCAAGCTGGTTTATCTGGAGCTGTGGAGACCTGATGGCCTACATCAACCACCCTGAACTTATGAGGACGTCATCACAGCATTAACCCTCAGGATTGTTTGCCTGTGGACGGCACTTCCTTTAGTTGTGATGCTCCCTGGCCACCCAGGCCTGGCCTCTCAGTGAGAGCAGACCAACCAACCTCATTAATTATAAGCATTTGCCCCTCTGTTGCGAAGGGATCTGTTTACATTTACTGCAGCCTCTAGGGAAGGTTAGAATAAGAATTTTTATTTTCTATTCTCCGCTGACATCAGGACAGATCACTGACTGTTTCGGTTCCTGGGACAGGGAAGAACTAAATGTGCCCGCTGACTCTTGTGTCCGAGACACACAAGGACTCTTTGTTCTGTTCCTGACATCACCAAATGTTCTGTCCGTTGTGGTTAACTCACTGTGGCAGTTCCAACCCACACACAGTGTGGCCCTATCGTCAGCATGATGTCAGAAACGGAACCAGTTTTAGTTTAAGGAACAAAAAATCTGATTTATCAAACTCTGTCTAAAGATACACAAAAAGAAGCACAAAACGATACACAAGAGACAACAAACACAAAACCTGCCGACAATTCATTCAGACGGCCCGACTAATTCAGGGACACGTGTTGTATGATTATCATAACGATATATGAGGCGGCAGGGCAATCTTGATGGGATGGTCCTCCTGGGCTGACGGGGACTCAGAAGGTAGCAGGACGGCTCAGCATTAATCTGTGGAGATATTTCCCTTACGGAGCACGATGAGAGGTCTGCAGAGAGACGGGTCAACGGTCAAGACCAGATGGGTCAGAGGTCAAGTGATAGGTTATACTTCAGAGTGAGAGAACCTGTCTGTGGTGTGGTAGAAGGGATACAGCTCCTTCCAGTGGGGTGTGTTGAGAGCTGGGGGGGTGGGTCCACCGTAGAGACAAAAGGAAAGGGGTTTCAGTGCTTCCAGATGAACGGGTGGTTTTGGGGGATCTCTTTCTCACCTGTCACTCGACAGACAGCCAAACCGGAGGTGAAGCAGGCCTGGTTCAAATAGAAATCAAAATCAGAACATTATCCAACATTTTCAGTGTTTTGGACTGTTAAAAGTGAGTGAGTGAAAACAACAACTCATCCATCAGAAAGATTCTTTGTTCGGGTCTGACCCATGGAGCAGCCGACCAAGATGTAACTGATTGTTGTACGCGCACCTCTGTGACCTGCTTCCTGTTGGTCCAGAAAAGCACAATATGGCAAACAAAAAGAACTTGTTGTTTGGTCTAGTTGATTAAGCATCAGGTCACTATGGTTTGGAAGCAGATCAAAAACACAGACCTGTTGAAAACCAGAGGGATTTTTTTTAACTTCCTGTGATCAGATCTTGATCTCGTATTCGTACCTCTCTGACTCCTCGGGACGCGCTTCTCCTCAGCTTAGTGGTGACGTTGATCTCCTACCAGTGAGGCGGCGTGAAGCGCCTGAAACGACCTCTGTACCCAAAGGGGGCAGCAGAGACGCCATCCTGGCATTCTGAAGCTCCGCCCGAAACTTGCTGTCGCTAGCAACCGCTTCCTGTGAAAAGAGAGGGAGTCGATCAGCAACCGGCAGAATGATGAAGACAGCTGATATGAAGCTTTAAAATCATTCAAGAGCATGACTTGATTCATTGACAAAGCAGGATTTTTAGCAACAACAAACCAACTAAACTAATCAGTATCAAAACAAATTACAGACATTTTTGCAGGTAAGTGGTTAATATTCAAAAGAGCAGGTTGTCAAACACTAGTTACTTGGCATAACGTCTTCATCTGTAATTTGCCAGAGGAAATGAGCTGAAAATTTTGTAAAAACATACATGTTAATATTTAATTCAATTCAGTTTTATGTCTAATATGCCAAATTAGCAAGATTTACGACCTTACAGAAATTTTTATACAAAAAAATTATAGAAAAACCTAACAATCCTATTTGAGCAAGCTTGTAGCAAGCAGTGGAGAAGGAAAACTCCGCTTTGAGAACGCTCAGGAAACAAGGTCAGCAGCATGGAGGGAGAAACCTTCGACGAGCCCATAATGGCGTCCAATTGCCTGTGAACCGGTGGGGTGAAGTGTGAAGAACAAGACGAGAAAAAAACTGACTATGATAAGTCCATGAATACTTGGCGGCATGACTCAACCATATAACTCTACTGTAACACTAAGGCATATAATCCTAGCTATATCTTCTAAATTCACTCGCTCTAACTCAGTAGAGAATTACCAGACTGAAGGTCTGAATAAAAGGTTCTCTATTACTGATCCACAGCTAGGTTTCCTACATTAGCTCATCTTACTTAACTCCTATTAACTAGAAACCTGAACACAACAAGAAGAGGAAAAAGACAGAGTGATCGTCTAAAACAGATGCTCTATTGAGCTCTGTGCCTTTTCCTTCCAGCTCCCAGCTATATAGAAGAAAAATTCCAGTTTTTTGTGGGGACGAGAGAGGCGGCATGACAAACAACAATGAAAGTCCATAGAAGAACTAATGGAAGCCGTGACACCGTTTTGTAGCAGCTACTTGGTATCTAAAAGTGAGAACACTAGGTTCTCCAGAAACCTATGGAGAACACAGTGGCACCGAGGACATCGTACTTATCATGAGATGCCGCTCAGCTTGGGGGAGGGTTAACAACACTACAGTGAATCAGCAGCTATGCACGAAACGGACACATTTTTTGTGTTTATGGTACGTTCCTTTAGAATCAGGTCATTATCATGTAAAGCTTAAAACATTGTAGACGCGAATGAGCCTCACTACAACAGTTTTATTCATGTTAGAATTACTCACATCAAGTTTTCACAAACATCAACAATTACCATGGAGAATTATTGATCATTTTTTAGTGTTTGCTTGAAAAGCACTGCTGTTCTACTCTAGAGATAAATGTGTGGAGTTAGAAAATTGTTTTCCCTTGCCAAGTCGCGAAGTCAGAAGAACATACATGACAAGAAAATTTCTGAGGTTTCTTCCAGTTTTTTAACTTTTCAAAGTATTTTGAGGCTTCGAGGACTGAAGGTTTTGTTGTGAAGCTGTTTGGAAGTTTGTCTTGTAGTGACGTTAATTTTAGTGGATTTGTTCATTAGTGCTTAAAATGAAAAACTAACTCACTACTTATTGGTAAATGTAGCGTGTGTGTGTGTGTGTGTGTGTGTTGTAGTGGTTGTGTGTGTGTGTGTGTGGGCGTGTTTAGGGTACTTCTGTGTAGTGTTCAACTACTGCTGTGGAAGTATCCAGTCATCAGTTGTTGACTTTTAATCAAACTCCTCTCTCTTTCTGGCTTCCTCAGAAACTCAAAAAATGTGATTTTCTTGTTTGTCATGGCTGCAGCCACTCGTCGACCGGGTCCCACCTCGTCCCATCCACCTATTGTGGTTCTCTCTGTCTCTAGCTGTTGTCCTCTGTGTTCAGCGTCGGATCTTCGGTCTGTCCCTTCTCACTTGCGGTTTTTTTGCTGTGATTATCCCAGGTCTTATATCTGCCGGGTTGAGCCTCATGGGAGTCCCCTCCTGAATCGACAACATCAGAAGTAACAAGAGATTGCTTCAGCTGCGCTCAACCTATGAGTCTGCTCCTGTGTTTCTTGTGTGTCTCATTGCACTTATCTCACATATACAACCATGGGGCCAGCAGCTTCTGTCTTTTACAAATCGGAATCCACAGCGATTTTTACCTCCACAATGTAATTTCCAGGGAAACAGTAAAAGCGTTAATCTATTACTCTCTACACACTATCATGGTCTTTCTGTCTTTGAGACCTCGCTGCTGTAATGCATTTTCCTACCCCACCCATTATATAACCATTACAAGCTGAATGTTATAGTTGCATCTCTCATCTCAAATCATGACAAATACACCAGCTGGTACAGTCAAACCTCCAGATGAAAAAATGCAGCAGCATGATGTTTAAAAACAATGTAAAAGTTTAACTGCTTTCTTTGTGTCACATGTCAGGCAGAGCCGTTAATTCATCCGGTTAAATAATAAAAAGTAACCTAATTCATGACCGCCACAACTCTTAGGCCTCACTGCACCATCACTCATCTAATGGTCCCATTCTAACTTTTTTCATAGTGTGACCGCAGCTGTCTCTGCAGCAGAACACAGCCTGTGCACGTAGGTAAAATGTGGCTGCAGGAGTCTAAGTGATGCTGGTGATTCCTGTAAAGCCATTCACATCAATAATTCCACCACAACGTGCCTGACTGCATAGTATGTTTTTCTCAGTAACGTAGCTAAGCAGTACTGCTTGTTTAACTATCTGTACCCATAATTAGTTACTATGTAACGAGTGTATAACTGTAACGAACTATCTGTAACTGTCAGAACTATAACATATTTGTAAATGTTAACTGTTAGTAACTGTAACATTGTAACTGTAACTGATAACCGTATAACTTCGTAACTATAACATATTGTAAATGTAACTGTTAGTAACTGTAACTATTTGTAACTGTAACTCGTAAACTTCAGTAACTATAAATATTTGTAAATGTACTGTTAGTAACTGTACAATATGTGTAAACTGTAACGTACTTCTGTAACTGTCAGTAACTTAAATATTGGTAATGTAACTGTTAGTACTAGTACTATTTGGTACCGAACTATCGCGTAAACTGTCAGTAACTGTAAACTATTTGTAAACGGTTAATCAGTCAATACTATAATATCTGTAACTGGTAAGTTATAACTATTACCTTTTGTAACTGTAATATCCTGTGAAACTGTTCATAACGTATAACATCCGTAAATGAAAACTGTTAGTAACTAGTTACTATTTGTAACGGTAACTATTGTAACGGTAACTGTCAATGACTGATAAATATCTGTACAATGTAACTGTTAGTAACTATTACTATTGTAACTGTACCAGTGATCGAACTTCAGTAAGTAATGTATCTGTAAATGTAACTGTTAGTAATCTAACTATCTGTAAATGTAACTGTTAGTAAATATTACTATTTGTTAACTGTAACTACTGTAAACTGTCAGTACTGTAACTCTTGTTACGGTAACTGTCCAGATAACTATACTATCTGTAATGTAACTTTGATAACTATTACTAGTTGTAACTGTAACGTATCTGTAAACTGTCAGTAACTGATAAACACGTAAAATGTAACTGTTAGTACTATTACATTTGTAAACTGTAATCTGCTGTAACTGTCCAGTAACTATAACACCTAGGTACAGTTGTAACTTAGTACTATTACTATTGTAACTGTAACTATTGTAACGGTTAACTGTTCAATGACATAACTATCTGTAAATGTAATGTTATAGACCTATTACTATTTGTACATGACATCTGGTAAACGTCGTAACTGTAACTATTTGTAACGGTTAACTGTCAATAACTATACTATCTGTAATGTAACTGTCTAGACTATTACTCTTTGTAACGTAACTATCTGTAAAACTGTCGTAACACGTAAACTATTGGAAAGGTAACGTGTCAATAACTATAACTATCTGTAAAGGTAACTGTTTAGTACTATACTATGTTGTACTGTAACTATCTGTAACCTGTCAGTATCCTATAAATCCGTAAATGTATACTGTTAGTACAACTCATTACTATTTGGTTTAACTTACTCTATCGTAAAACTGTCAGTAACTATAACAGCCGTAAATGTAACTGTGTATACTATTACTTGAAACGTTAAATATGTTGTAACGGTAACTGTCAATGAGCATAACTGACTGTAAAGTAAACGTTAGTAACTTTACTATTGTAACTGTAACTATCTGTAAACTGTCAGTACACGTAACTATTTGAACCGGTACTTGTCCAATAACTATAACTATCTGTAAATGTAACTGTTAGTAACTATTTACTATTGTAACGTAACTACTGTAACCTGTCAGTAACTGCTAACTATTTGTAACGGTACCGGTCAATATATAACTATCTGTAATGGTAACTGTTAGTAACTAGTACTATTTGTAATCTGTAACTATCGTGTACCAACTTAGTAACTATAACATCCGTAAATGTACGTTTAGTAACTATTACTATTATGTACCTGTAACTATCTGTAAACGTCAGTACAACTATAACATCGTAAATGTAACTGTAGTAATTACTATGTTAACTGTACTATTTGTAACGGTAACTGTCAATGACTATACACTATCGAAATGTAAACTGTTGTGAACTATTACTATTTGTAACTGTAAACTATCTGTAACCTGTATAACTGTAAACTTACTGTACAATGTAAACTGTTAGTAAACTATAACTATCTTGTAAAGTTAACTGTTAGTACTCTACTCTATTTTACTGTAACTATCTGTAAACTGTCCCAGTACTGTAACATTTGTAACGGTAACTGTCAAAACTAAACTATCTGTAAATGTCAACTGTTAAACGATTCTATTTGTAACTGATACTATCTGTAGACTGTAGTAACTGTAACTATTTACGGTAATGTCAAACTAGTAACTTCTGTAAAGTATACTGTTAGTAACTATTACTATTTGTAACTGTAACTATCTGTAACTGTCAGAACGATTAACATCCGTAAATGAAGGTTATAACTATTACTATTTGTACTTAAACTATTTGTAACGGTTAACTGTACAATGATATACTTATCGTAAATGTTAACTGTTAGTAACTACTAAACTATCTGTAATGTAAACTTTAGTAATTATTTGTTACATACTTTGTAACTGTAACTATCTGTAAACTGTCAGTACTGTACACTATTTGTAAACGGTAACTGTCAATACTTAAACTATCTGTAAGGTAACTGTTAGGAAATATTACTATTTGTTAACTGTAACTATCTTGTAAACTGGTCAGTACTATAACTATCTGTAATGAACGTTAGTAACTATAAAATATCGTCACATGTTAACGTAGTAACTGATACTAGTTGTACTGTAACTATCTGTAAAACTGTCAGTAAACTGTCACTGATTTGTAACGGTAACTGTCAATACCTATAACATCTGTAAATGTAACTGTAGAAACTTATACTATTGTAACTGTAACCATCTTGATAACTGTCAGTAACTATAACATCCGTAAATGTAACTGTCAGTAACTGTACGATTTGTAACCACTCTCTTGAAGCAGCAACACACGTCTTTGATAGAACTTTGCTTTGATTTGTTTCTTCTTGACTTACATTTTGTTTACTTGCCTGTTTCCTCACTTTAAGTCGCTTTGGATAAAAGTGCTGATAAATGACTAAATGTAACTGTAACGTAACGTTATTATTTAAGGCAGCCGAGTCCTTTTTGTGTGTAACTGGTCTCTATTAAACGTTTGAAAGTCCTTAATGCGCGGACTCTCTCACCCGTGACGTCACACGCAGGAGAAGATGGCGCGGCTGGGTGTTGGGCGCAGCTTCATAGCAATCTGTGGATTTGAGAGGGAAACTCTAACGCTTCAGCGAAGTCACAGTAAAACCGCGGTAAAAGTCTGTCTCTCACTGCCTTCCAGCTTGTCTTTTGGGCTTTGCATTTAATAGAACATTTTTTTTCGCCCTGGCTCTGAGTCTTAGCACATGCTATACACCAGCTAGCACCGCTTAACACGCTGCTCGGTACGGTTGTAGTTTGTAGTAACGTTAACCTAGTTGCCCGAGTTATCCGGTCCTTGGCGTGTTTCGTGTCACTGTGGACCAGTTGCATTGTTGTCAATCCTGGTTCTGAAACACGTTGACCGCTCAGCTAACACCGTAATAACAGCCTGTACTCCCAAAAGAGGTTGACACTATGTTTGCCGTCAGTTAGCTTTAGCTAACGGGGTTAGTCCTTAGCCGGTGTATTATACACAGCATTCTGTGTATATACTGAGTCTACTGGTATTGTTAGTCTGTATTTGTGTTGTGATCTTCCTAGTTGTGGTTTCCTTTCTTCTTGAAAGTATGAGAACCTCGTAACAAGAGACGAAGCAATTTTCCTCTGGGCTATAGTTACGTTTTTGATCTAATCTACCAGCCGAGGTATATGTTTGTCATCCAGCGTAAATAGGTGTTTCAAATTTTATCCAGGTGTTTAAATTCCCCTGACCCGCTCAAATGGACACTATGAGGTGATACATTGAAAGTATGACTTGTGTGTGCCAAGGTCTAACTGCTTCGTCTGGGGAAGCAAAGTTTCACGAAACAGCGCTGGAGCATTTGCATTATGAGGCAGAGTGGGAAGCTGCTGTCATGTCACCAGTAACAGATTCATACACTGCGTAAGATTAAGTCAGCATGTTGTGTGGCCTCATGACCACTTTGTGTTTGCCTCTACATTTCAATGTTATGTTCGTGATCGCAGCGTCGCAGCAGGAGTTCCGCACGACAGCCGAGCTCTGTTCAGCTGTCAGTGGCGCTTCAGAGGGGTTCAGATGGAATACTGCTCACATGTAGTTGTTTTAAAACAACAGTCAGGTGGCGACCATGATAGACTGACGTTGCTTTAAAAACAACCTGAGAAAATTGTGACTGCCCTTCAAAGATTTCCTGCCTTCAGTGTGTCGTAGATGTTTGAGGAGATAAGTATGTAGTCAACATCAATGCAGTTGTAAATCTGATCCTTAGTAGCAAACAAATCTACAGCATGCTCCAAAAACATGCAGATTAAAAAAAACTCAACCCACAAACAAACTTCTAGTGCTCCTGGTCCCCTGATCCTGTTTAGTGGTTGATAGAACCCTACCCTACATGACAAACATGCACAAATATAAACGCCCGGAAGACTGTTTGCAGGTCCAAGTCAGAGAACACGGTGCCGCCTTGGACAGTCTCTGGATACACAATTTGCTCAACAATGCCGCCAAACTCCGGTTCACCACTGCACTGTCCTGCCTGGAGGGGTCCAGCATCCAGAGACCCCAACATGTACTCACCATCACTCCACCAATCAGAGTGTCACCAGACTAAGTTGCTGCCTCACCCCACCCGCACTGATACCGAGTGTTTGAGTACAATACTTATCTATACGTACTGATATAGCATGTTCATAAGAGCTGACACAGAGAAGTATGGAATCCTGCTGAGTAATAGGAAGGTGTGCAGAGGTCTAATCAGATGCAGAGATGGTTGATGTCCAAGTGTGGACTGCTTCTGTCTCCAACCCCTGATGACATTGACAGAATCTATTATATTAGTAACAACCTTCCATGATATTTACTGTTCCCTTACAAAAGGACTGGAACATAAGGCTTAATTGGATTGTTTTTACTTTTGTTTGAAGACATTTGGGTTTTAGAACATTTGGGTTTTGGTCCTGTTGCAAATGAGGCCCCCCCTACCATGATGCAGGTCTCCTGCTCCTTCCCACTTGGTTCTTTCCATTACATTGGTAGAGGTTCTTCTTGGTCTCATCCCTTTTTTAAACTTTGTCCAACACACATCTTTTGTTCAACACTGTTGCACTTTCTCGTGCAAATCTTTCTGGATGCTTTCGGCGATAATCTTGTTATATTCTGAAGGTGGGTTGTGAAACCTCAGCTGCTCTGAGACGGTTTTTTTCTCACGTCTTTGGTCAAATGTTTGTTGTTTTCCATTCACGTTGCCCATTACAACCAGTGGTGTATTCTTTTCAGGGATATTCAAATTTTTTTATATGTACTGCATGTCATCAATTCAAAAACGGCTGCCATTTTTCCCACAGACTGGTTTTTTATGGTTGATGTTATCATTTTAATAGCAACCATAGTCTTCACAGAGTGCTGTGATGAGGTTGGATTGGAATGATTAAAATTGTCTCCATGACTGCCTTTTAAGTGCTTAATATTTTAGATATGCACTGCTAGCTTAGTTACATCATTTGTCATTTTCCTGCATAATTGAAACTGGTAGTGCACGTCAACACTGCACGTACCTTACATACCATTTATTTCCAAAATCAACACGGCCCAACAAAGACATCTTCAAATGTTGCAAAGATAAGTTTGCGATGTCAGTGGGGTAAACAGTGAACCAAGAACACTGAAAAGAGTAGCTGAAGTGAGAGGTACACTGTGAGTTCATCAGCCACACTCGCAGCCAGCAAAGGCTAATAAGAAACAAAGTTTATTGACTGTGTTTGAAACAACACTGTCAAATACCTCTGATTACGTTGAGTACTGGTATTGCAAAACCGTTGTTCCACTGCTGTAGTCTAGAATGAACATTAGGGTTTTTTCAAAAGTCTGACACTCACCAGTAGGTTTCCGACAACCAGGACCAGGAAGTAAAAGAACAGACATGACGTCTGGCCGGAGACCTCCATGCAGTCCCACATAGTCTCAATCCATTCTCCACACAGGATCCTGAAGACGACAAGGAAAGCATGGAAGAAATCGTGCATGTGCCAGCGAGGAAACTGGTTGTCGGCCGAGATACAACCGATGTTGATTTTGTAGTCCTCGTGGAACAGCTGCATGGCAACCACGCTGAAGGTGAAGACTACAGTAAACAGAATGAAAGTCAGGTTCCTCAGACTGCTCACAGAGGTCCAGATAATCTTCATCCACAGGTTGAAGGTGGGCCACCACCGAGCCAGCCTCATCAACCGCAACTGCATCAGTAAACAGGTTAAAGGACAGACAGTTAAGGATGAAAGATAAGGGATAAAGATGATGATGATGATGATTTAAACTGACCACTTCAAATATGTCCAGAAATGATAAACCCATAACGTCCATGAAAAAGAGGTTCAGGATGCTTCCCGTGATGATGATGAAATCAAAGATGTTCCAGCCCACCTGTAAGCATGTCATCAACACAATCACACATATTTCCGTGGAAAGCAGCATTAAAACATTGCCACACACACACAGGTGAGATTGATAAATACAGCTGTATGGAAACTTCTGAGTCAGGTGTATGATGGTGAATGGATCCGATGTGTTGGAACTATCTTTAACTCACCCGAACCATAACTCTTTATGTTGGATCATACACAACATTTAATAAATAACAGTTAAGCATTCTGACCTTGAAGTAGCCATAAGGGTCCATGGCTAAAAGTCTGAAGATCATCTCAAGAAGGAAGATCACAGTGAAAACCTGAGAGGGGTCAGAGTTCAATGTTAGCATACTGTGCAGCATCAGGTCCAAACTGGTTGGAGGATAAAGTAAACAAGACATTACAACAAAACAACTGAAACACAACACGGCTACAAAGAGACACAAAACCACTGCAAAGAGGGACACCAGGAGTACAAAGAGAAGCCCAAAGACAGCCTTGGACTTTGTGTCCACAAATACCAAGAAAAAGTCTGAAATAAGATTATTTAAATAGAACACTGAAAAAAATAATTTCACTTCAACTTAAAATACCTGAGGTAATAATTAACACTGAAGCTTAACTAAATGAATTCTTCTTCTCTCTTTTAAGTTGAATCCAATCATTTTGAAAGAGTGGGTGCAACTTTTGTTACTTAAGTTGTTAGGTAATATATTTTCCTCCTTCCTCCTTTGCCTTATCTTTTGGTCAGGGTTGCCACAGCAAACCATGGTCCACACATTGATTTGTACAGTGTCTTGTCCAGTGGCACTTCAACATATGGTCAGTAGGAGGTGGGTTGTGACCCTCCGACCCTACATGTCGATGAGTGACCACTCTACCAACTGCGCACCCCCTAACCTTTGTTATTTAACATTTGCCTTAATCTCCTGAGAGGACCATGTGTTTGATTATGAGTGAAACCGTGCCTGCCACCGATGTTCTCGGTGCTCTGCGATCACCTTCATTACCTCAGAGGTATCGTCCGAAGTGACATCACTTTACTCACCTGCCCTGAACATCCTCGTCAATTAGGTACGGAATGGGGTCTGTGAGTGGATGTAACAGTCACACTTTAACAACTCCTCCTACCCCCATTATAGAGGGTTGCTAACTATGGCCTTCCTTTATCTATCCCCGGAAATATCAAGATGACTTTACACATCCACCAGGAAGGTCACAGCGTAACATGAAGGCCTTTTGGAGACTACAAGCACCTGTTTTTAAGCCCACAGAGGGCCTTATATGGGTACTTAAATAACATTGTTGTTATTTTCTTCTTTAATAAATCAACCTTTAATAAACAAAATGAAATTCCATCTTACTAATTTTCTAAGCCTGGCTCAGTCTGTTGACAGCTTACCATTTAAAATTTGGAACTTGGCCCTTATTAGCTTAACAGGGACCTGCCAGAGGCCTCACAAAGACAGATTAAATTTAATTGGGACTAACTCATTCACTAGCTAAAATGAGAACCCCTCGTAGTCTTTAACACATGAGAATAATTACATGTATCAGGAAGCTTCCTGCCCTAAACACTGACCAGGTTTGCAACCACAATCGTTTCGTGTAGAATAATCGTCATTGGATAATGATCCATGGCCATGAAGATGGTGTTGAGGATGATGCAAATGACAATGCTTAGGTCAAAGAAAGGGTTCATGACGAAGATTTGGAGCCTCTGTTTGAGCCACCGCCAACAGCCACAACAGTTCCACTTGAGGAAGAGCTCGACGAAGTTGTACCAACACCGAGAACACAAGCTGTGGTCCTGCTCAGACTCTGAAACACATGGACCATTTTATCTCTCTGCAGACACAGTTTGACATTCTGACATTAACCTGATGATAATCTAACATTAATATCTGAAACATCTGTGACGGCAGAAACAGGAAACCTTTACTTCAGCTTCATTCACTTTTATGTCACGGTTATAAGGAGACCTACCTCTTGTGACAGTGTCTTCTTGCTTGCGCTTATTATTTCTGCAGGTAAATTCTTCTTCTCTGGTCCTGAATCTTGTTTATCTGAGAGCTCGGCCTTGCTGGAACTCTGCTGCACCACAACAAACGGGGGTTTAAACAGGACTCATTATTGTCTCATCTGTATTTTATTCTATTTTTTTATAAGAAACTGAAAAACTTGTGAATGTGAAACAAAGCTGCTTTCACCTCCTCTTCCTCCTCCCTCCTCTTAATCACCTCAGGATCTGAATGAACTCTTTCCATTTGGCTTCTGTGACATTGGTTTCGTCCTGCTCCACAAACGTCACGACAACCATCGCCAGAATGAGGCTGAGCAGACAGAAACAGCCAGGGAGGAAGAGGAACATGAAGATGATCACGTAGGTCTTACCTGCTGTTTGCAACACCTGAGAGAGACGGGACAGAGAAAGACAACTGAGAAAGGTGAGGGACCAGTGTGTGTATGTGGACCAGTGGGCTACTGACCATTTGGAGCAGGTTCTCCCAGTAGTCGTGGGTCATCAGTCTGTACAGACTCAGCAGGGACCAACCAAATGAATCAAGCTGGTGAATCCGTAGTTGGGGTTGGCCCCTACCTTTAGACAGGAGTAACCCTCTGGACAGACCCTGAATACATCATCATCATCATCATCATCATCATCATCATCAGTAAATATCTAACAGACTAACATTGTGAACATACCCGGCATTAGACCCATTTCCACACAGCAGAGGTTCATGGTGATCAGGCAGGTAGTAGTGGTTCACTATCACACAGAAACAAACTCAGGATAAAAAGGTAACAACGCCAGTAATGTTTTGTACGACACACAAAAAAAAAGAAAATCACAATAACTTGTCACCATAAGATTGTTTTCATACAAGTGACGTTTCCAACAAAATTCCTATTGTGAGTTTCATCAAAAGTATCTGTTTTTGTCAGTTTGCATTAGTTTGAAATAGTTGTTTGTTCCTAATTTATTTAGATCACCTTGTTAAATAGAACAACAACAGGTTTCTAACATTGCCTAACATCTCCTGCCCTTTGGACTTCTATGGATCAGTTGCTAAAGGTCTGATGCTTCAGCTTCAGGTCTGGGAGTCCTGAACCTGGCCAGCAGTTCAGACTTGTAAGGTAAAGTATGTCGTACTGTATACTTTGTGATTTCAGACAGTGAATTAATTCAATAATTTATCTGGTAAATCTAATTTAATTCAACACTGGAACATGTACACACAGGTTGATCATACCAGGGTGGTCGATGTGCGTCTGGAAGTCAAAGTCAAAGGAACTAAAAGTGAAGCTGCTGTCAGTCATGTTGCTAGGAAACGGCTTCACGACACATTTATGCTTTAAGTTTCCCATGAAGAGCTGCAGACCAATCATAGCCAAGATGCTGAGTCCAAACATTGTCAGTATAAAGACACCAGTTAACTTCTTCACTGATTGGATGAGAGCTCCAGCAGTCATTCTCACACCTGGGAAGAGAGGGGGCGGGGGTTTATAAGCTGACTGATTAGCTCTTCCCACCCACCAGCACCACTCCACCAACTAACCTGGATAGACTGCGATCATCTTCAGAGAAATGGACACTGTTTTTATGACCACAAACTTCCCCAACTCGACAAATCGGGTCAGAATCTGAAAGATCTGTTAGAAAGTCAATCAAACAATATAAAGACAGAAATAATGACAGCAGAGACAAGACAACCAAGAAAGACAAAGACGTAAAATAAAACACAGCATGTTTCCACATTGTTACAAATGGGAATTTGTAAGTGCAGCATGTGACAGAGAGGAGAGACTCAGTCCACAGTTTCTTAGTGAGTTTGGTGTTTTTTTCTGACCAATTAGCCATTAGAACACAAAGATGGTTATCTCAAAGGCAACTGGACCTGCTTGAAGCCTCTTCAGGTCTAACGGACTTATTTAAATTCTGTGGAGTCGTTAACAATTAGAGGGTCAAAAGAGTCACACGAGTCTGAGACAGATTGGCACTGCGTTGTGGTGCAATATTGTAAATTATAAATAAAAATTAACTGGAAACTTACAAGGCTTATTTCACGGGTTTAAGTGTATCTCAGGTGGGAAAACAGATAAATACCCAGTAATGATAACCATGATGTCGAGCCAGTTCCACGGGTCTCTGAGGAAGGTGAAGCGTCCGAGACAGAAGCCTCTGGACACGACCTTCACCATGACTTCAAATATGTAGATCGCTGTGAAGATGTATCTGTTCAAACACAGAAAACACAACAAATAAAATACATTTTCACTCTCTAAACTGACGCTGAGCTCTCTCAGTCCCACTCTGTCACTACTCCTGCTCAAGAAGTCAAGGATCTAATAAAAACATCAGGAGACAGAGACAGATAGGCGTCTTGCTCGTCAGAGGACAAACCTGTTAGAGTTTAACTGCATGAATTCAAAGAACAACAACCAGCTGGTTTATCTGGAGCTGTTGGAGACACTGATGTCATACATCTAACCACCCTGAGGACTTATGAGGACGTCATCACAGCATTAACCCTCAGATTGTTCTGCCTGTGGACGGCACTTTCCTTTAGTGGATGTCCCTGGTCCACCCAGGCCTGGTCCTCAGTGAGAGCAGACCAAAACCTTCATTAATAATAAGCATTTCCCCTCTGTTGCAGGGATCGTGTTACATTTACTGCAGCCTCTAGGGAAGGTTAGAATGAATGAATTTTATTTTCTATTCTCCGCTGACATCAGGACAGATCACTGACTGTTTCGGTTCCTGAGGACAGGGAATGAACTGAAACTGTGCCCCTGACTTTTGTGTCCGAGGACACACAGAGGACTCTTTGTTTCTGTGTCCTGACACATCACCAAATGTTCTGTCGTGTGTTAACTCACTGTGCAGTCCAACCCCACACACAGTTGGCCAGTATCGTCAGCATGATGAAGAAACGGAACCAGGTTTTAGTTTTAAGGAACAAAAAATCTGATTTATCAAACTCTGTCTTAAAGATACACAAAAGAAGCACAAACAGATACACAAGAGACAACAAACACAAAACCTGCACGACAAGTTCTTCATGACGTCCCCGACTAATCAGGGACAAGTGTTGTATGATATCATAAAGGATATGAGTGGAGGAGGATCTTGATGGCGATGGTCCTCACTGGGCTGAACGGACTCAGAAGGTAGCAGGACGGCTCAGCATTAAATCTGTGGATGATATTTCCCTTACTGAGCACGATGAAGGTCTGCAGAGAGACGGGTCAAAGGTCAGACAGATGGGTCAGAGGTCAGAGTGATAGGTTTATACTTCAGAGATGAGAGAGACCTTCTGTGGTTGGTAGAAGGGATCCAGCTCCTCCAGTGGGGTGTTGAGAAGCTGGGGGGTGGGTCCCCGTAGACAAAAGGAAGGGGCTTTCCTGCTTCCAGATGAACGGCTGGTTTTGGGGGATCTTCCTTTCTCACCTGTCAATCAGACAGACAGCAAACCGGAGGTGAGAGCAGGTGTTCAAATAGAAATAAAAATCAGACATTATCCAACATTTTCAGTGTTTGGACTGTAAAAAGTGGTGAAAACAACAACTCATCATCAGAAAGTCACTTTGGTTACGGGTCACTGACCCATGGAGCAGCCGAATGGATTGTAACTGATTGTTGTACCGCACCTCTGTGAACCTGCTTCCTGTCTGTCCAGGAAAAGCAACAATGGCAAAAACAAAAAGAACTTGGTTGTTTGTTCTAGTTTGATTAAGCATCAGGTCACTATGGTTGGAAGCAGATCAAAAACACAGACCTGTTGAAACAGAGGATTTTTTTTAACTTCCTGTGATCAGATCTGATCTCTGTATTCTGTACCTCTCTGCTCCTCGGACGCTCGTTCTCCTCAGCTTCGTGGTGACGTTGGATCTCCTCCAGTGAGGCCGGCGTGAAGCGCCTGAAGACCTCTGTACCCAAAGGGGGCAGCAGAGACGCCATCCTGGCATTCTGAAGCTCCGCCCGAACTTTGCTGTCGCCTAGCAACCGCTTCCTGTGAAAAGAGAGGGAGTGATACAGCAACCAGGCAGATGCTGAAGACATCTGATTCATGAAGCTTTAAATCATTCCAAGAGCATGACTGTGATTCATTGAGCAAAGCAGGATTTAGCAACAAAAAACAACTAAACTAATCAGTATCAAAAAAATTACAGACATTTTGCAGGTAAGTAATTCAAAAGAGCAGTTTGTCAACACTAGTTAACTGGCATAACGTCTTCATCTGTAAATTTGCCAGATGGTAATGAGCTAAAATTTTGTAAAACATAATGTTAATATTTAATTCAATTCAGTTTTATTTGTATAATGCCAATTCACAAGATTTAAGACCTTACAGAAAATTTTTATACAAAAAATTATATAGAAAACCTAACAATCCTATTTGAGCAAGCTTTAGGCAACAGTGGAGAGGAAAAACTCCCTTTAGAGGAAGAAACCTCCAGCAGAACCAGGCTCATAGTGGGCGGCCATCTGCCTCGACCGGTTGGGGTGAGTGGAAAGAGAAGAGAGAAAAAAACTGGAAGAATATCCTGAAATATTTGTGGCTACATCAACAATATAACTCTACTGCTAACACTAATGCTATAATCCTAGCTGATATTCTTCTAAATTCACTCTGCTCTAACTCAGAGAGAATTACAGACTGAAGGTCTGAATAAAGGTTTCTCTATTACTGATCACAGCTAAGGTTTCCATACATTTAGCTCATCTTACTTTAACTCCTATTTAAACTAGAAACATGAACACAACAAGAAGAGGGAAAGAACAGGAAGTGAGTCTGTTCTAAAACTAATGCTCTATTGAGCTCCTGTCCTTTTCCTCCAGCTCCAGCTATATAGAAGAAAAATTCCAGTGTTTTGTGGGGACGGAGAGAGGAGGCATTGAAAAACAACAATGAAAGTCCATAAGAAGAAAATCGGGAGCCGTAGACAAGATTTGTAGCAGCTACTTGGTTCTAAAAGTGAGACACCTAAAGGTTCCAGAAACCATATTGGAGAACACAGTGCACAGAGGATCACTTAGTTACTAATGAGATGCAGCTTGTGGGGAGTTAACAACAGCTACAGTGAATCAGCAGATTCAGAAACGACACATTTCATTGTGTTTATGGTAAGTTCCCTTTAGAATCAGGTCATTATCATGTAAAAGGCTTAAACAGTGAGACACAAGAGCCTCACTACAACAGTTTTTATTCAGTTAGAATTTACTCAAACTCAAGTTTCACAAACATCACAATTACCATGGAGAATTTATTGGATCATTTTTAGTTGTTTGCCTTGAAAAAGCAGCTGCATGTTCTACTTAGAGATAAATGTAGTGGAGTGAAAAATATTTTTCCCTTGACCAAAGTCCGAAGAGTCAGAAGAAATACATGACAAGAAAATTTCTGGAGGTTTCTTCCAGTTTTTAACCTTTTTCAAAGGTTTTTGAGGCTCGGAGGACTGAAGGTTTTGTTGTGAAGCTGTTTGGAAAGTTTGTCTTTTAGTGAAGTTAATTTTAGTGGATTTGGTAAATTAGTGCTGTAAAATGAAAACTAACATCACTACTGATGGTAAATGTAGCGTGTGTGTGTGTGTGTGTGTGTGTGTGTGTGTGTGTGTGTGTGTGTGTGTGCGTGTTTAAAGGGTACTTCTGTGTAGTGTCAGACTTACTGCTGTGAAGGATCCAGTCTCAGTTGTTGTACTTTTTTAATCAGAACTCCTCTCTCTTTCTGGCTCCTCCAGAACTCAAAAAAATTGATTTTTCTGTTTGTCATGGCTGCAGCTCACTCGTCGACCTGGTCCCACCTCGTCCCTCCACCTATTTGTTTCTCTCTGTCTCTAGCTGTGTCTCTGTGTTCAGCGTTCAGTCTTCGGCTGTCTCTTCTCAAACTTTGCCGTTTTTGCTGTGATTATCCAGAGTCTTATATCTGCAGGGTTGAGCCTCCTGGAGTCCCCCTCCTGACATCGACAACATCAGAGTAACAAGAGATTGCTTCAGCTGCAGCTCAACTATGATTCTGCTCCTAGTGTTTCTGTGTTGTCTCATTGCAGCTTATCTCACAATAACACACTCTGTGCCAGCAGCTTTCTGTCTTTTACAAATCTGGACATCCAAGCGATGTTTACATCCACATGCTAATTTCCAGGAAACAGTAAAAGCGTAATCTATTACTCTCATACACACATAGTCATGTCTTTCTGTCTTGTTGAGGACACTCGCTGCTGTAATGCATTTCCTACCCCACCCTTATATTAACCATTACAACTGAATGTTATAGTTGTCATCTCTCATCTCAATCAATGACATGACGACCAGCTGTACAGTCAAACCTCCAGATGAAAAATGCAGCAGCATGATTGTTTTAAAAACATGTAAAAGTTTAACTGCTTTTCTTTGTGTCACATGTAGCAGAGCAGCGGTTAATTCATCCGTTTAAATAATAAAAAGTAAACCTAATTCATGAACCGCACAACTCCTTAGTCTCACTGCAACAACTCATCTAATGGTCCCATTCTAACTTTTCTTCATATGTTGGACCGCAGCTGTCCTCGCAGCCAGAACACAGCCTGTGCACGTTAGGTAAATGTGCTGCCAGGAGTCTAAGTGATGCTGGTGATTCACTGTAAAGCCATTCACAATCAATAATTCACCACTAACATGTGCCTGACTGCATAGTAGTTTTTTTTCTCAGTAACTGTAGCTATCAGTAGCTCTGTTTAACTATCTGTACCCATAATAGTTACTATGTAACTATTTGTAACTGTAACTGTAACTATCTGTAAACTGTCAGTAACTATACATATTTGTAAATGTAACTGTTAGTAACTGTAACTATTTGTAACTGTAACTGTAACTATCTGTAAACTGTCAGTAACTATAAATATTTGTAAATGTAACTGTTAGTAACTGTAACTATTTGTAACTGTAACTATCTGTAAACTGTCAGTAACTATAAATATTTGTAAATGTAACTGTTAGTAACTGTAACTATTTGTAACTGTAACTGTAACTATCTGTAAACTGTCAGTAACTATAAATATTTGTAAATGTAACTGTTAGTAACTATTACTATTTGTAACTGTAACTATCTGTAAACTGTCAGTAACTGTAACTATTTGTAACGGTAACTGTCAATAACTATAACTATCTGTAAATGTAACTGTTAGTAACTATTACTATTTGTAACTGTAACTATCTGTAAACTGTCAGTAACTATAACATCCGTAAATGTAACTGTTAGTAACTATTACTATTTGTAACTGTAACTATTTGTAACGGTAACTGTCAATGACTATAACTATCTGTAAATGTAACTGTTAGTAACTATTACTATTTGTAACTGTAACTATCTGTAAACTGTCAGTAACTGTAACTATCTGTAAATGTAACTGTTAGTAACTATAACTATCTGTAAATGTAACTGTTAGTAACTATTACTATTTGTAACTGTAACTATCTGTAAACTGTCAGTAACTGTAACTATTTGTAACGGTAACTGTCAATAACTATAACTATCTGTAAATGTAACTGTTAGTAACTATTACTATTTGTAACTGTAACTATCTGTAAACTGTCAGTAACTATAACATCCGTAAATGTAACTGTTAGTAACTATTACTATTTGTAACTGTAACTATCTGTAAACTGTCAGTAACTATAACATCCGTAAATGTAACTGTTAGTAACTATTACTATTTGTAACTGTAACTATTTGTAACGGTAACTGTCAATGACTATAACTATCTGTAAATGTAACTGTTAGTAACTATTACTATTTGTAACTGTAACTATCTGTAAACTGTCAGTAACTGTAACTATTTGTAACGGTAACTGTCAATAACTATAACTATCTGTAAATGTAACTGTTAGTAACTATTACTATTTGTAACTGTAACTATCTGTAAACTGTCAGTAACTGTAACTATTTGTAACGGTAACTGTCAATAACTATAACTATCTGTAAATGTAACTGTTAGTAACTATTACTATTTGTAACTGTAACTATCTGTAAACTGTCAGTAACTATAACATCCGTAAATGTAACTGTTAGTAACTATTACTATTTGTAACTGTAACTATCTGTAAACTGTCAGTAACTATAACATCCGTAAATGTAACTGTTAGTAACTATTACTATTTGTAACTGTAACTATTTGTAACGGTAACTGTCAATGACTATAACTATCTGTAAATGTAACTGTTAGTAACTATTACTATTTGTAACTGTAACTATCTGTAAACTGTCAGTAACTGTAACTATTTGTAACGGTAACTGTCAATAACTATAACTATCTGTAAATGTAACTGTTAGTAACTATTACTATTTGTAACTGTAACTATCTGTAAACTGTCAGTAACTGTAACTATTTGTAACGGTAACTGTCAATAACTATAACTATCTGTAAATGTAACTGTTAGTAACTATTACTATTTGTAACTGTAACTATCTGTAAACTGTCAGTAACTATAACATCCGTAAATGTAACTGTTAGTAACTATTACTATTTGTAACTGTAACTATCTGTAAACTGTCAGTAACTATAACATCCGTAAATGTAACTGTTAGTAACTATTACTATTTGTAACTGTAACTATTTGTAACGGTAACTGTCAATGACTATAACTATCTGTAAATGTAACTGTTAGTAACTATTACTATTTGTAACTGTAACTATCTGTAAACTGTCAGTAACTGTAACTATCTGTAAATGTAACTGTTAGTAACTATAACTATCTGTAAATGTAACTGTTAGTAACTATTACTATTTGTAACTGTAACTATCTGTAAACTGTCAGTAACTGTAACTATTTGTAACGGTAACTGTCAATAACTATAACTATCTGTAAATGTAACTGTTAGTAACTATTACTATTTGTAACTGTAACTATCTGTAAACTGTCAGTAACTGTAACTATTTGTAACGGTAACTGTCAATAACTATAACTTTCTGTAAATGTAACTGTTAGTAACTATTACTATTTGTAACTGTAACTATCTGTAAACTGTCAGTAACTATAACATCCGTAAATGTAACTGTTAGTAACTATTACTATTTGTAACTGTAACTATTTGTAACGGTAACTGTCAATGACTATAACTATCTGTAAATGTAACTGTTAGTAACTATAACTATCTGTAAATGTAACTGTTAGTAACTATTACTATTTGTAACTGTAACTATCTGTAAACTGTCAGTAACTGTAACTATTTGTAACGGTAACTGTCAATGACTATAATCTGTAAATGTAACTGTTAGTAACTATTACTATTTGTAACTGTAACTATCTGTAAACTGTCAGTAACTATAACTATCTGTAAATGTAACTGTTAGTAACTATAACTATCTGTAAATGTAACTGTTAGTAACTATTACTATTTGTAACTGTAACTATCTGTAAACTGTCAGTAACTGTAACTATTTGTAACGGTAACTGTCAATAACTATAACTATCTGTAAATGTAACTGTTAGTAACTATTACTATTTGTAACTGTAACTATCTGTAAACTGTCAGTAACTATAACATCCGTAAATGTAACTGTCAGTAACTGTAACTATTTGTAACCACATCTCTTGAAACAGAAACACTTTTTTGATAGACTTTGCTTTGATGTTGTTTCTTCTTGACTTACATTTTGTTTACTTGCCTTGTTCCTCACTTGTAAGTCGCTTTGGATAAAAGTGTCTGATAAATGACTAAATGTAACTGTAACTGTAACTGTCTATTATTGTAACGCAGCCGAGTCCTTTTTGTGTGTACTGTCTCTTTAAACGTTTGAAGTCTTAGCGCGGGACTCTCTCCCTGACGTCACAGCAGGAGAAGATGGCGGCGGTGTTGGAGCGCAGCTTCATAGAAATCTGTGGATTTGAGAGGGAAACTCTACATCGCTTCAGAGAAGTCACAGTAAACCTCGGTAAACGTCTGCTCACTGCCTTCAGCTTTGTTCTTTTGTGGGCTTTGCATTTATATACATTTGTTTTCGCCCTGGCTCTGAGTCTTAGCACATGCTAACACCAGCTAGCACCGCTAACACGCTGCTCGGTAGCGGTGTAGTAACGTTAACCTAGTTGCCCGAGTTATCCGGTCCTGGCGTGTTCGTGTCCTGTGTGACCAGTGCATTGTGTCAATACTGGTCTGAAAACACGTTGACCGCTCAGCTAACACCGTTAAATTAACAGCCTGTAGCTCCCAAAAGGAGGGTGACACATGTTGCCGTCAGTTAGCTTTAGCTAACGTTAGTCATTAGCCGGTGTATATATACACACATTCTGTGTATATACTGAGTCTACTGTATTGTTATTCTGTATTTGTGTTTGGATCTTTCCTAGTTGTGGTTCCTTTTCTTTTGAAAGTTGAGAACAACTGTAACAAGACGAAGCAATTTTCCTCTGGGATTAATTACGTTTTTGAATCTTAAATCTACCACCGATGTGAATTATGTTTGTCATCCAGCGTAATAGGGTTTCAACATGTTTATCAGGTGTTAAATTCCCTGACTCAATCAAATGGACAGCTATGAGGTGATACATTGAAATATGACTGTGTGTGCAGGTCTAACTGCTCTTCCTGGGGGAGCAAAGTTTCCAGACAGCGCTGGAGCATTTCATTATGAGGAGAGTGGGAAGCTGCTGTCTGTCACCAGTAACAGATTCATACACTGGTAAGTAATGTCAGCATTTGTGTGGCCTCATGCCACTCTGTGTTTTCCTCTACATGTTCAAATGTTATGTGCTGGATCTGCAGCGTCGCAGCAGGAGTTCCTGCACGACAGCCCAGCTCTGTGTTCAGCTGTCAGTGCAGCTTCAGATGGGGTTCAGATGGAATACTGCTCCATATTACGTTGTTTTAAACAACAGTCAGGTGCGACCATTGATAGACTGACTGTTGCTTTAAAACATACCTGAGAAATTGTGAACCTGCCCTTCAGAAGATTTCCTTCCTTCAGTGTTGTCTAGATGTTTGAGGAGATTAAGTATGTTAGTCAGACTCAATGCAGTGTAAATCTGATCCTTCAGTACAAACAAATCTACAGCATCTAGCTGCAAAAAACTGCAGATTAAAAAAACTAAACCCAACAAAACAAAACTTTATGTGCTCCCTGTGTCCCCTGATCCTGTTTAGTGTGTTGATGAAACCCTACCCCTACATGACAACATGCACAAATGTATAAACGCAGGAACTGTTTGCAGGTCCACGTCAGGAGACACGGTGCAGCTTGTGGAACAGTCTCTGGATACCAATTTGCTCAACAATGCCGCCAAACTCAGGTTCACCCACTGCACTGTCCTGCCTGGAGGGGTCCACATCCAGGAGACCCTCAACAATGTACTCATCCTCATCTCCACCAATCAGAGTGTCCACAGACTAGTGCTGCCTCACCCCACCCGCATGTACCGCAGTGTGAGTACCTAATACTATAATCTATACTGTACTGAGTATAGCATGTTCATAAGAGCTGACAAAGAGAAGTGGGAATCCTGCTGAGTAATAGGAAGGTGTGCAGAGGTCTAATCAGATTCAGAGAATGGTTGATGTCCAAGTGTTAGGAATGCTTCTGTCCTCCAAACCCCTGATGACATTGACAGTAATCTATTATATCTATGAACACCCTTCCATGATATTTACTGTCCCTTACAAAAGGACTGGAACAATAAGGCTAATTGGATTGTTTTTACTTTTTGTTGAAGACATTTGGGTTTAGACATTTGGGTTTGAGTCTGTTGCAGAATGAGGCCATGATGCAGGTCTCCTGCTCCTTCACACTTGGGTCTTTCCATTACATTGGTAGAGGTTCTTCTTGGTCTCATCCCTTTTTTTAAACTTTGTTCCAAAACTTCTTTTGTTCAACCGTGACTTTCTGTGCAAATTCCTTTCTGACTCTTTCTGCTGATAAATCTTGTATTTCTGAAAGGTGGGTTGTGAAACCTTCAGCTGCTCTGAGAAGGTTTTTCTTCACTGCTTTGTCAAATGTTGTTGTTTTTCCATCACGTTGCCCATTACACCAGTGGTTTATTTCTTTTTCAGGATATTCAAAATTTTTTATATTGTACTGCATGTCATCAAATTCAAAAACGGCTGCATTTTTCCCACAGACTCTGTTTTTTATGTTGATTTATCATTTTTAATAGCAAATAGTCTTCAAAGGTGATGTGATGATGTTGTATTGGAAATGATTAAAATGTCTCCATGATCTGCCTTAAGGCTTAATTTTTAGAATGTGCACTGTAGCTTAGTTACTATCATTTGTATTTCCATGGCCTATATTGAACTGAGTAGTGCACGTCACACTGCACTGTACCTTACATTACCTATTTAATTTCCAAAATCAACACGGCCCAAAAAACATATCTGTAAATGTTGCAAAGATAAGGTTTGCATGTCAGGGGGTAACACAGTGAACACAAACACTGAAAAGAGTATGCTGACAGTGAGAGGTACACATGTGAGTTCATCAGCCACAGCTCCGCAGCCAGCAAAGGCTAAAAGAAACAAATTTATTGACTGTGTTTGAGAACAACACTGTCAAAATACTTGATCTACAGTATGAGATACTCGGTTGCAAATACACAGTTGTTCCACTGCTGTAGTCTGAATGAAGATTCAACACAAAATTCATACCATACAGTTTTTAGCTAAATCTTTTGATAAAAATCTTATTTGTGATGCTGCCTGAAAAAAATTACTATACTATAAAATTACCGATCAATCTCACAGGACACAGTCACAAAAAAAACATGTTAATCACATGCTCCAATACTTTTGCTCACCTAAAATGTGAAAGTTGTCCTGTTGTACTGTGTTACATGGTCGTTCATGTTTGTTGTTTGCAGGAGCTGGTGACAGAGCTCCACATGCAGTCCATCTTCACTGATGTGGGGAAGCTGAGTCTGCAGGACCCTTCTCACAGTGCCATCATCCCCAACTTAGTGGGACATGCAGGGAGCCCCAGCACCTCCACGGCCTGGCTCAGTCACCAGGGAGAGGCTCACTACGCCTTGGCCTCGCCTGATGGAGGCATCATGGTGGTGACTCTGCCTCCTCATGATACACAGGGTAAAGCCTCATTTTACAGTCGCTATAAGGCCTTAAGTGTGGTTTAACAGAATGATTTTAATTCACGAGGTTTCAGTTTGCTCTTAAAACCTTGAAGGTGTCTTCAGTCTTTAACTACCACTGCATGGTAACATGTCATTGTTGTTACAGACGGTTGATGAACACATTTTCCTTGTGTCTGGTCTGGTCGTGATTTTTGTTTGCTGCATCAGACTAGATTGTTAGAGCTGTTTAATTAATAACTGTAAAATTAAGTTACATAGGCAACCATCATTATTGAGAGCACGGAACAGGAGAAATGAGTGGTGAACATTACTGTGATTTAGTTAACTTTAGCGTGAAGTCACAGCACTCTCTGGTGGAAAGACCTGTCTCTGACTTTCACTTCAAGTTAAACACAGATTCACACTTATGTGCAGTAAATCAGTAGATAACCTTGTGTTGTTTGTCACAGCCCAGCTGTGACAGGAAGGCAAAGCCACACACAGCTTTAGTTAAGTTAGCTTTTGCACTTGTTGGATATTTTGTCCTGGGCTGATGGTGACTCAGTTGAAAGGGCAGTCCTCTACGAACCCCACAGTTGGTCGGGACCGTAAATCAAACCACCAACATTAATAAAATGTACAAAAACACAGTTGAAAGCCAGAACCTGGCCTAGTCTCCTTAGAAAACTATTCCACACAGTCTCAAGTATTTACTCTCACTAGTGAGTACAGCGTTTACAGACACGGTGGGTGATGTACGCAGCAACAGCTAAGCTAGTTTTATTTATTTATTTATTTATTTATTTTTAAGTTGACTGGAGCTCAGAAGGAGGGAAAGCAGAACAAGCACTGGTCTCTGGCATCTATGCATACTGACTTACATAAAGACACAGCTAAAAAGGGCCACACTCACACAATGTTCACAGCTCAGGGGTAGGAGGTAGAAGGTCAAAGGTCAGGGCAGTATCATCCAGGTACGTGGGTCAGGCTCTGATCCATAGTTGCAGCTACAACAGAAACCTGTTGAGCCAGATACACAGTAACTGCTGTTGTAATTATCACGTGTGCCTTGTGTTGCCAGGCAGCGTGTCCGTGCTGGAGCTGAAGAGGAGCTCCATGATGCAGAGGTTGTCTGGCTGGATGCCCACAGCGATCCGGGGGGAGCATGGCCCTGCTGACCTGGCCCTCAGCCTAGCGGTCCGAGAGCTGGAGGAAGACTCCTTTATCTTCGCCCTCTGCCAGGATCACAAACTGCGCATGTGGTCCTTCAGGGTCAGACACCAATCTTGTGTACAGTGAACATTCAATGCACTGAAGAGTGCTGGTTCCAAGTCGTAGTCCTGCTCTTTTTGTCCCTCCACAGGAGCAGGCCTGTCTGCTGGAGGCCGATATGCTGGACTACATGCCGGCCTGTAAAGGAGTGAAACGCCTGTCAGGTCAGGGCCACCGCCTGAGACTCGCCTACTCCTCCATCACCGGCCTGTGTCTGTGTGTTTACCTGGCCGTACCCACCAGAGGACAGTTTACCGTGCTGCAGCTGGTCCCCACTGACAACAACCGCTACAGCCTCGAACACATCTCCTCCCTTTTTACCACTCAGGTGAGCTACAGGTGTCCTGTGGTATACTGCATAAGCAGATTATCAGTATGTTCAAAGTGAAATGTGAATACAGGCATGAAAGATGTTAAGATTCAGTGTGACTTTCTGATCTCACTCACTCACTCACTCACTCACTCTCTCTCTCTCTCTCTCACTCTCTCTCTCACTCTCACACTCTCTCTCTCTCTCTCTCTCTCACACTCTCTCTCTCTCTCACACTCTCTCTCTCTCTCTCACACTCTCTCTCTCTCCACACTCTCTCTCTCTCTCTCACACTCTCTCTCTCTCTCTCTCTCTCACACTCTCTCTCTCTCTCTCACACACTCTCTCTCTCTCTCTCACACTCTCTCTCTCTCTCTCACACACTCTCTCTCTCTCTCTCACACTCTCTCTCTCTCACTCTCTCTCTCTCTCTCTCTCTCTCTGTCCCCCCCACCCCCTCGGTCTCTCTATCTATCTATAGGACACTCTGGTGGATTTTGCTTTGACTTCCACAGACGTTTGGGGTCTGTGGGTGGACGACTCCAACACCACAGTTGTCAAATACATCAGCTTTGAACAGTAAGTAAAAATCAACAGCATTCCTGTTTTATTTATTTTTTTGGATTAAAAACTGCTGTTACACATAAAGCTGAATAAAAGAACACATGTTTAAAAAGAGGTGGAGCAAATGAATCACATAAAACTAACAAATGTCACCTTTTTATCATTAGAGGATGTTTACAGTCTTTTAATTGTTAGAAATTGAAACAGAAAAATGGTTACTACTTAAACTGATTGTGACTCTAAATAGACTAGAACTAGATTTGGAGCGTGAACCATGTAGCTATGTACGTTGGACCCAATGAAGTCCACGACTTGTGTGTTTTACAGTAACACCGCAGGTCAGTGGAACCAGGTCTTTGTTCAGCCTCCACCAGAAGAAGAGGTCCATATTGGCGTTGACCAGGACCCCAGAGTAAGAACAGGCCCACAGACAAACACACACCTGGCCACTAACAGGGCCTGACATTTATTGTCTCACTTTTAAAACCACTTTAAGCTCCACTTCTTGATTTTATCATGTTTGTTTTGTGTGAACAGGAAACATACCTGGAGGTCCTCTTCTCTCCTCTACGATTCACTTCTTCAGCCATAGTTAAAGCTCTACAGGTAAGAACACACCTGCCGTCTGATTGGTGTCACCTGTCACTGAGACTCCGGAGAAGATTAAGAGAGAGATTTCAAATCTAACCCTGTAAACCATCAACGCTGCTGTGGAGGAAACGATTAAAATGAAAGTACTGAAAATGGTGAAGAAGTGCATTTTGTGTTGCAGATCTACCGTCGAGGCTCTGAGAAAATCGCTGACGTGTCCTGGGAGAGTCTTAGGAAGGAGGTGACAGTGGCTGTAGAGAGCGAGGTGAATCTTTTCATGTTCGTTTTCTGCTGGTTGCTGGAGTTCAGATGCAGAATCCGTGAAACCAGTGTTAGAGTCTGATGTTCACTCTCTGTCTAACCCCCAGCTGCAGAGCAGTGTGACAGAGTTCGAGTTTTCTCAGGAGGAGTACCGTCAGCTGCAGGTGGAGTTCTGGTCCAAGTTCCATGCCTGCTGTCTGCAGTACCAGGAGGCTCTGTCCACACCCATGGGTCTGACTGTGAGCCCCCACACCTCCATGGTGTGTCTGCTGAAGAAGGTGAGGGTGGAGATGGATCCTGGACTGATTGGTTCTTTTAACTGTGGATTTCCAGAAAATGTTAGATTGTACAGTTTGTCTGTGCAGGTAACTGGTGATTAACAGCACTGACCTGGTCCAAGGTAACAGTTCAACAGATGATAGTGTGGTGTTTCTGTTGTATCAGACGCTGAATTTTTTCAGAGCAAAGTCCTTCTGTCTGCTTGTCTAACTAAACATAGCTGTATAATCGCTGTGTTTCAGGGTTTTGTCTCGTTCCTCCTGCCTTGCTTTGCTGTGGATCATTTGTATCTTTGCTACGATGAGTATCTGTTTTCAGAGGAGGAGACGCCCATTACTGATGGTAACTTCCCTTTATTTTCTTCTGGAATGGCTTTATTTGTCCTGTTGGCTCTAACAGTAAAACCTGCTGAAAACTAATGGAAATCTTTGACCCCTGATTTAGACAAAAACACTTCAGCTTTTCTTTATAATGTTCCTTCTGTGTTTAAAACTATCTTTTATATTAATATTTGTTTATTGTACCCTTAGATGTGGAGGGGGGGCGCGATGTGCTGCAGCTGGTTCAGTGTCTGCGTCTGGTCAGTGATGCAGTTTCCGGAGAGATGGCGTATGAAATGGAGAAAGCTCTGGAACATCTTGAGTCACCAGAGAGAGCTGCAGAACTGGTCCTGGAGAACATGCTGTCCAACGACAGGTCGGTTCTTTTACTACTAAAATGTGATGAATTTAACCAGATTATTTTAATGTGACTAATAAATATCATCTGTTTTATTATTAGAATCTGATGGAAGACTATTATCTAGAACTGAATTCGACAAAAATTGTGACAAAATCAGTATTTAGTAATTATTTTTATTTATAAAACCTAGAAACTATTTCTGTGTGACTGAGTTCCATGTTGTGTCCTGCAGTGATAATGTGATTGAGGACATCCAGAACAAGCTGCAGGACATCAGGAACCCAATGGCAGCTATGATGGTTCTGCTGAGGGAGCTGGACCTGGAGACCGACTCTGAGGTCGGAGAAGGACCCATCACTCCAGGTACGTGTGTTTCAGTTCTAGTTACATGTTGCTGTTGAACCTTAAACAAACCATGTGACTATAAATATAATAAACATATTTCTGTATGTAAAAAAACAACATGCTGCAGCTGTGTGTTCATTTCTTGTGTTGCATTTCTTTCAGGTCAGAGTTTGAACATGAGGATCAGCCTGTCTCAGTTGTACGGCAGCAGCTCTGCAGTGTCTGTGGTCTGTCAGGCTGTGTGCCACATGTCCATGACCAGAGCCCTGTTCTGCAGAGACCTGCTCATCCTGCAGAAACTCTACCTGCGCTTTGGAGACAATGTACGGACCCACACACATCAAAATTTTTACTGAGACACAAACCAACATGTTGAAGCCTCATTTAGTCTACCTGCAGATTTTGCATTTCATCATGTGTTGGCTCTGTTTGCAGATTGTAGAATAATGGGAAACCCTCACTCCAAATGTGCCAATGTTAACAAAAGGACTCACTGATGGTCTTTCTTTGTTTAGGTGTTCCTGGGCGGTGGGGCCCAGCTCCTGCAGCTCCAGCAGGATCTGATCCCTCGCTGTTCCCACCTCCTCTCGTCATACCACCTCCTGAAACACATCAGTCAGAGCCTCGCCTCCTCTGTCCCTGTCGACATCATGTGAGCCTCAACACAGAATAAGCTGTACTTCTCCTGTACCTGTGTCTTCTCCCTGACAGAGATATTTCCTGCTTAGTTTGCGTCATTTGTCCGTTTGCTCCACATTTTGAGATACAGATGTTTTGTTTTTGTTTTGTTTTTTTATCATGATAAAAGTTGAACTTTCTCAAACGAATATTTTTTAATAAATATTTTTTCTTTTATTTGTATAGAACACTGCTCAAATCCAACGAAAGCAGTTGAGTATTGCACACATTTAAAGAACCAGTTTGACCGTTGACCATGTGTGTTTCAGAGATGCTAACCTGCAGCACCTCACAGTGTTGGAGCTATCCGACAGCCCGGCGCTCTCCCACAGCAGATCAGGTGAGTAAACCACCAGAACTAAACAGGAGTTCTAGAACTAAAAAAGAAGGTTTAGAGCAGTGGTCCCCAACCCCCGGGTCAAATGATACTGAGCCGCACAGAAATGATACATAGCTTACATTATTTCCATTTTATTTATTATGATTATCTGATTCTGAACAATGTTTTATGTTGGAAAAGTACTGCATTCTCTCCTCCACATCTGTCTATGACTCAGTCACCTGTCTTACCTACACCGCTACTTCCTTAAAGGGGCCGCTAACACATAATACATTACAACTAAATTCAAACTCCCACACTGGCAAATTTAACAAAAAACAAACGTCTTTGGATAGTGACAGAAGAAGAGCCTACCACTTCACAGAAAAAGAAAGCTGCATTTAACACACAGCACCAGGAGTCATACTGGAAATATTGATTTATAGTGACAGGTTGTTCTCACGCACCAAGCCTGCTCTGCGAAATATACAGCTACTGGCTCTCTAATGAGACAATGAAGCCTTCAAAACTGCTTCACCACTTCATTTTGAGCTAAAACCCCTAAATATTTAGAAAATACCAGTTTTTATGCCGGTTGTATCATTTTATTTTGTTGTATTTATCGGCCACACCTTAAAGGCCGGTCTGTGAAAATATTGTCTGAGATTAAACCAGTCTGTAGTGCAAACAAGGTTGGGGACCAATGGCTTACAGGATGATGAAGCAGAGAGGAAGGGGTCACTAATGTACCACAGCTTCACAGGTTCGAGTCTCAGCTGATTAGATTGTAGGTCTGTGCTCCACAGTATTTATAACGACTCCAACACACGACAAATCATGTAGTTCCATATGTAAATAATAAACCCAGTGTTAGTTTGAACCTCTCACTGTGTCCTGTTTGTGCAGTGCTGAGTCCTCAGACGGTCGTGGAGCTGTTCTATCAGACTTTGGCCAGAAAGCTCATCATCTCTCAGATCTACTGTCAGCAGCATAGCAGCTCCCTGCTGCTGTGGCCCCACATGGTCTCCAATGTGGTCCAGCTGCTTGCTCAGCTACTGTATCCTCAACACACTAAATACATGCTAAAAATGTAATGTATTTGCTAAATAAATAAAGTCTGTTTTATATTTTGCCAGTTGTGTGTCTTAACTGGTGTTCCCAGCTGGCCCAGTAACCCTGGTTTCCAGTTCCCTGAGTGTCTCATGGCTAACTGTCAGTACACACAGCTTCAGGTGGGTCACATTGTGAAAACCGTCTGTCATTTAATGGATTTTTTCACTCTAGAAAACTTTTTTTTCTTTACTGACGTAACTTTACCTTTTGTGAAAGTATTTAGTGAGGACACATTAAGAAGATAATGTGTAAAGTCTGCAGCAACGGTCCCCTGCTGGACTCAAACAAAAGCGCTGAATCTGAAAGTATCTCTGTAATATTTGTCCTGATGTCTATATAAATGTTAAAATAGGTGTGAAATCCAAACCTAGAAGATGAACTTCGTGAAGATTAACAAAATACAAAATAAGGTAGCAGCGTGGAGTTTGACAGGTGTGATACATCTCTCAGCTGTGTTTCCTGTATGTGCAGGAGTATGTGAGGCTCATCGGTCCGTGGTGTCAGGTGAACATTGGCTCCTGTCGTTTCATGTTGGGTCAGTGCTACCTGGCTAACGGGGAGGGCCAGAAGGTAAGTCAGAGCAGCCAGATTTTGGTTACAAGGAGTTGGCTCCACAGGTCCAGTCATCATACTGTGATTTGTCCACTAGGCTTTGCAGTGTTTCCAGGAAGCAGCGACCGAGGTGGAGAAGGAGGAGTTCCTGATGAGGCTTACAGGTACTGAGGACGAAGAAGCTGCCTCCACCCCTCGGCTACAATACTTCAACAAGGTAACGTTACCTAAGAGATCAGGAACACAGCTGTTTTTTAGATAGATTGGTGTAAAATGTCAGAGCACTGACGGTGTGACTCATCCTTTTCCTGTTGGTTGTGTGTTCAGGTGCTGCGGTTACTGGAGGATGTGGGTCTACCTGAACTTGTCATCCAGTTGGCTTCTCTGGCCATAACCGAGGCCACAGACGACTTCAGCAGTCAGGTGACAGTCAGTAACCAGGTGACTGTTAGCAGTCACGTTGACAGTCAAACAAACGTCACGGCAAGACGTAGCTAAATCAAAATCGATCTACTGTTCACAGACCTGTCTACAGTTCTGTAAAAATACTTGAGTAATGGTACAACCTATAACCTTTGTGCTTAGGCGGCTCTTTGGACTCGAATCTTCAAACATCACCTGGACCTTGGACACAACAGTGAAGCCTATGAAGCTCTGACACAGAACCCAGACAGCAGCATGTATGCACACAGCACCAGTTCAAAAAGCAGCTGAGAACAAATCAACAGGACACAACGATGTGTATTAATCTCTAAAACCTGTTGTTATCCTCACAGGAAACTCGACTGTCTACGCCAGCTGGTGGTAGTTCTGTGTGAACGTTCTCAGCTCCAGGATTTAGTCCAGTTCCCTTACGTCAACCTGCATGATGAGGTAAAACCTCCATCTAAACCAGTTCTTGTCCACTGTGTGACAAAGAAAAGAGTGTTTCAGTGTGTGAAGAGAAAACTGTTTTCTTGTCCTCAGGTCGTCAGTATCATCGAGTCTCGGGCCAGAGGTTTGGATCTATTGGCTCATAACTACTACGAGCTGCTCTACGCCTTCCACATCAACAGGCACAACTACAGAAAAGGTGGAGGAGGAGCTTCAGTTGATGCTTATTGACTCAACAAAACAAATCTGACATTGCACAGTCAAAATGCATCATGTCGGAAAACCCTGTTTAAAGTCACAGGGAGACAGTTTGGACTAAGTGTGTGTGTGTGTGTGTGTGTGTGTGTGTGTGTGTGTGTGTGTGTGTGTGTTCGTTCAGCGGGGACGGTGATGTTTGAGTTCGGGATGCGTCTGGGTCGGGAAGTCCGGACTCGCCTCGGCCTTCAGAAACAGGTGAACTGCTACCTGGCTGCTCTCAACTGTCTCCGCTTCATCAGACCTGAGTACGCCTGGATCGTGCAGCCCGCCTCCGGAGCCATGGTACAAAAACACAGACGCACAACAGCTGTGTTTTTTTCTGAGCTTGATTGATGTGAATCAACGTGTGTTTGTGTGTCTGCTGCAGTACGAGCGTCCAGGAGCGTCTCCAAAGAGAAACTCTGATGGAGAGTTTTCTTCTGAACCAGGTGAGTCCAGTAAATCTTCATCACTGGGTTAAACTGTTAACTGGGTTAAAGCAGAGAGAAGGTGGAGACGTGTTGTCTCACTTCATCTTCTCCGCTTCCAGTCAAACGCCAGGTCGACATCCTGGAACTCGGGGACCTGGAAAAGGAGTACATCCTGTCCCGCAGCCGCCTTACACTCGCCCAGCACCACCCACCGTCTGCCTCCATCGCTGGTACATCACCACCTTCATAACCACTTACACCTGCACTTCAACCACCAATACCTACACTTTAACCTGTCTCTCTCTCCACAGGCAGTGCGACAGCTGAGGAGATGGTGGCACTGCTGGTCCAGACCGGTCTCTTTGACTCGGCTCTGTCTCTGTGTCAGACTTTCAGACTGAACCTGATTCCAATCTTTGAGGGTCTGGCCTTCAAGTGAGTCCTGCACCATCACTGCTGCAGAAAACCAGAATCACGCCCACGTTAAACCCTCGAGGCAACTGGTACCAACGTGTCATCTGTGATTTGGTTTTCATTTCTATCTCAGTCAATTAAAGGTATCTGTAGAAATTTCCCAGGATGATTTAATTTACCAATCCTTATGTGATAGGGAGATATGCAAATGCCACTCTTCCTTGGGACCGTTCTGGTCCATTGACTCCATATAACAACATATTTTTGATACACTGTAATCTGCCTAATCAATTCTTTCCATTAATCCAAAATCAAGCCCACCTTCAAAATACCGGGAAAAAAGGTCTTACGGTTCATGACCCCCCCAAAACCACCAGGGTCAGCAGGGTTTTATCACATAAGGTTTCGATCGAGGACTGGTTCTCTTACGTTACCAAAATGCATGACAATAAGAAATCTGAGCACCACAAAAATGGTCTTGGTGTGTAGGACTGATGTAAAAGAGTAGTGTGAATGTGGGTGAAAATGTATTTTTTATGTGTGTGTGTGTGTGTGTGTGTGTGTGTGTGTGTGTGTGTGTGAGTGTGTGCGTGTGTGAGAGAGAGTTACTGTGTCCGCATGTGAAATTTCAGTCATCAAAGGCCCAATTGGCTCAGTTTATAAAACAGAGTGAAAGTGATTGAGAATACATTTTGTGTGTGTGTGTGTGTGTGTGTGTGTGTGTGTGTGTGTGTGTGTGTGTGTGTGTGTGTGTGTGAGTGTGTGTGTGTGTGTGTGTCATCAAAGGCCAATTGGGCTTATCAAGAGAGAGCCTCGTCTCTCCTATTGGATGTGTAGTAAACACAGACATGCACCTGCATAAACATGCAGGGAGAATAGTTTGCAGCCTTGTCTGGCTGGTCATATGTCCTGAAGACAGCCATCAGGGGAAGAATGAAACTAGGCGAGGCCCCTGCTGCAGACTTGCAGTCCTCTGAGGAGAGTGAGGAGCAAGTTACCAGCAGTGAAAAGTCAACCGAGAGTCAGGTGGAACTCCTGCTAGGCAACTAGGGGACCTGCAACTCGGAGGAGGAGGAAGAGAAAGTGGTAATATCTCAATAGAGATCAGAAAATGGGGAAATCCTTTGGTCTGCCACACATGAAGAGCCCCTGACATTCTTTCCCCCTCCCATCTTGACCCCAGGACGGACTTATACATTTGCATTTGTCAGGATCAGCGGCCCTGAGACTGCATTTGAGAGTATGTGCCCTCCAAACCTGGAAATTATGGGTTGAAGAGGTTGTCTGAAGATATTATGGGCTGAAGATGTTGTCTGCCTGCAGGCAGACCTCATATGCGTGCAGGTTTCAAGTATATCTAGGAATATGACATGATGGACATGTCATGTTACAATGCCTATGTCCTGCTCACTTCTGTGGACCCATGCTGGAACAGCACGATGTGCTGCAGCTGGCATCTCTTCTTAGAGTCGGTTGACAGAGCTCTCATTGCCCCAGCCATGGCAAAGAGGAGGCATTTGCACAGAGGACTGTCTGCAGACAGACTGGTCCGACAAGCCCAGGGCCAGGACCATGGTCATGTGGAGAAAGAAGAGGAGGAGGAGAAGCTACAGCCAGGGACCTCCAGAAAGCAGAAGCAGTGGGTGTTGTGCCCACAGTGCAGAAGGGTGTGGAACCAGTGCACCAAACGTGGAGTGCATGCATGCTAAATTCACCTCACAGGGATCTGTGGTTTATGCATCAACATGCATTGTAAACACACAGACACACATGACAAAACAAAACATCTTTTGACAGAAAATAACAAATTGGTAAATATTGCATAGGAGTTTTTCTCTCCTGTGCTTATGACAAAAAGGGGATAACACTAAAAAAACATATAAAACTGATAAAAACTTTATATATATGGATAGGTCTGAAGCTGTTGAAGAGATCTAATGTGGTAAAACTGAAAAAAAATATTTCTAAATAACACTTTTATTTCAGTTTTATGAGAGTGCCCATTTTGGACCCGGAGATAAAAGGTCTAAATTTTGTACATAAACTCTTATTGCTGCAAAAATAATAATGCATCAAAATCAAAGTTGTTATCAATTATTGACATAGTCAAGGCTCTAGTACCCTCATCCTGAATATTTCACTTTGTATCTTATTTTTGGTAAATACTGCATGTTTTGTGTTTTTGCCTGTTGAAAAATCGGGGGTTCTCATGACAAAAAGGGCATAAAAACCTAAAAAACATATAAAAATAATAAAAAACTTTATATATATGGATAGGTCTGAAGCTGTTGAAGAGATCTGATGTGGTGAAAGTGAAAAAAAATATTGATATATCACATTTTTATTTCACTTTTATGAGAGGACCCGTTTGGGGTCCCGAAGTTAAAAGGTGTAAGTTTTTTGAATAAACTCATATTGCTCTAAAAATAATAATGCATCAAAATCAAAGTTGTTATCAAATATTCACTTAGTCAAGGCTCTAATACCCTCATTTGGAATATTTCACTTTGCATCTTATTTTTAGTAAATACTGCATGTTTTGCGTTTTTGCCTGTTGAAAAATTGGGGGTTCTCATGATAAAAAGGGCATAAAAACCTAAAAAACATATAAAAATAATAAAAAACTTTATATATATGGATAGGTCTGAAGCTGTTGAAGAGATCTGATGTGGTGAAAGTGAAAAAAATATTGATATATCACATTTTTATTTCACTTTTATGAGAGGACCCGTTTGGGGTCCCGAAGTTAAAAGGTGTAAGTTTTTTGAATAAACTCATATTGCTCCAAAAATAATAATGCATCAAAATCAAAGTTGTTATCAAATATTCACTTAGTCAAGGCTCTAATACCCTCATTTGGAATATTTCACTTTGTATCTTATTTTTGGTAAATACTGCATGTTTTGCGTTTTTGCCTGTTGAAAAATCGGGGGTTCTCATGACAAAAAGGGCATAAAAACCTAAAAAACATATAAAAATAATAAAAACCTTTATATATATGGATAGGTCTGAAGCTGTTGAAGAGATCTGATGTGGTGAAAGTGAAAAAAAATATTGATATATCACATTTTTATTTCACTTTTATGAGAGGGCCCGTTTGGGGTCCCGAAGTTAAAAGGTGTAAGTTTTTTGAATAAACTCATATTGCTCCAAAAATAATAATGCATCAAAATCAAAGTTGTTATCAAATATTCACTTAGTCAAGGCTCTAATACCCTCATTTGGAATATTTCACTTTGTATCTTATTTTTGGTAAATACTGCATGTTTTGCGTTTTTGCCTGTTGAAAAATCGGGGGTTCTCATGACAAAAAGGGCATAAAAACCTAAAAAACATACAAAAATAATAAAAACCTTTATATAGTTGGATAGGTCTGAAGCTGTTGAAGAGATCTGATGTGGTGAAAGTGAAAAAAAATATTGATATATCGCATTTTTATTTCACTTTTATGAGAGGGCCCGTTTGGGGTCCCGAAGGTAAAAAGTGTATGGTAATTTTAAAGGTGCCTCGAGGGTTAAACAACTTCACTTTAATCGTCACGTTGATCAACTGTCACTCTTCACACGTAAATACGGACATGTGTCTAATACGATGGGTTCACGTGTCAGTGATCTTTTAACTCTCTCCACTTCAGATGCATCAAGCTTCAGTTCGGTGGTGAGGACGCTCAGAACGAAGCCTGGAGCTGGTTGGCTGCTAATCAGCTGTCGTCGGTCGTCAACACCAAAGAGTCCAGGTGAGGTTGAATCGGGTTTTTTTTCTAGTTAAAATTCAGACGTTAAGTTCCCGGTTTGATTGAACCTGAAGACAAACTATATTTTTACAGTCAAATTTTTTTTATGAACTTCAACACAAAACGCGAGTTTGAATCCGACGTTGTCACACATGCAGGCTTTTTGTGTCTTCTTCCTTCTTCTGTCTTCAGTGCCACAGATGAGGCGTGGCGACTGCTGGAGTCCTACCTGGACAGGTATCCGTCCTGTAATGGACAACATTACCGCTGCGTCATCAACAAGCTGCTGTCACATGGCATCCCGCTTCCTGATTGGTTGATCAAGTCCTATAAGGTGAGATCCACTAATCAGGAGCAGGGACCCTTCAGGACTGTTTGTGTTGTACCAGGTTGCGTGTAACACGTGTGTAACGTGTGTTTTAGGCTGTGGATGCGGCATCTCTGCTGCGCCTCTACCTGAACTTTGACCTGCTGGAAGCTGCAGCTGAGCTGGTCCTAGAGTACATTGACGCTCTGCTGGGGAGAGGACACCAGTACTTTGGATTAGAGGTAGTACTACAGATACAGTCAGTACTGATGTAGAGTTAAAGTGTTTAACCTCTAAAAATCAGTGGTGTCAGAAAATTGAGACAGTTTTGTCTTAACAAAACTTTTCAGAAGTGAATAAACCCCAGAAACGCTACATGCTGTGTTCTTTACGACATCTTTCTGAACATTAGAGTTTAGTAAACTGCAGACATGGCCTTGACTACTGAACAGTAATTCTAGGGTCTTGATCAGCACCAGGTTCTAGTACACAAACTAATTCATAATCAATGATAAAACATTTTAAAAGTTTGATAAATTACTGAGGACTTAACTGATTGAACAGATTACCGTTTACCTGTTGCTGACGTGTTTGTGTTTCAGAGGCCTCTGTCGGCGACGTCGTCTGCTGCGTGGCTGCCGTACACGTCCATCGATCAGCTGCTGCTGGCGCTCAGCGAGACTCAGACCAACATCAGCGTGAGTCTTTTTGTTGTTTCTCTAACAGAAGCCACACAGTTTGTTCATGGTTCACACTGCTCTAACCTCTGAGATACAGTTTCCTGTGGCCTCTTTACAATAAAAGCCCTGCAAAAAGTGTAGTGTTTTTAGTTAAAATGCCAAAAATAATCAATATTGTGTTTTTAATAAGTTAGTGTAGAAATGTGGTCCATTTTGATCCATCAAATGTTTTCAGTCAAATGTTTAGTTTTTGTTGCTGACAGAAAAACAAACAAATGTATTATATAAAAATAATTTATTGATAAATGATGATAATGATTCATTGTAGCAGAGGTTTCTGATCATGTGGAAGTGATCCTGTTCTTTATTTCTGTTCCTAAAACCTAATTTTGTGTTTTTAGGTTTATAACAAAGTTCGAGACAAACTGGACGATTATCACAAAGCGGTGGATAAGACGACCAGACTGAGACTTATCGCTCGATAAATCAGATTCAGATTTTTTTGGCAGTTGGAACACGTATCTGGGTTCCACTTTTTAAATGAACATGTAAATATTCAGCATGCTGGTGTTTATAATAGTCTCTTTTGTACTCATTGTTCCTGTAAATTCTGAAAGAATAAACTTAACTAAACATTGCATTGAGGTTGTCGACATTTTGCATCAAGATTTCAATCTTCTGTAGTATAATGTGTTGTAAATTACAGTATCATTCTATACTGTAGTGAGATACAGAGGCTGTACTTTACAGAGGTAGAAGAATTCAATTCAGTTTTGTATAGCGCCAATTCACAACAGAAGTAATCTCAAGGCACTTTACAGTGTTTAAGGTTTAACACCTTAGTATAGTCTACATTAGAGTACAAAAAATGATATGGAAAACCCAACAATCCCATCTGAGCAAGCTTTAGGCGAGGGGGTTTATCAGTTCCCCCAGCAGACTAAGCTATATCAGCATAACTAAGAGATGGTTCAGAGTCACCTGATCCATCTCTAACTCTAAGCTTTATAAAAAAAAGAGGAAAGTTTTCAGTCTAGTCTTATCAGACTCCATGTTGCTTGAGGTCCATTGTAAAGTTTCCACAGTCAGTGATGGTTTGAGGTGCCATGTCATCTGCTGGTGTTGCTTCACTGTGTTTTCTTAGGTCAAAGCAGCTGTATACCAGGACATTTTAGAGCGCTTCCTGCTGCTGACCAACTTTATGGAGATGCAGATTTTATTTCCCAACAGGACTTGGTACCTGCACACAGTGCCAAATCTACCATTACCTATTTTAAGGACCATGGTATCCCTGTTCTTAATTGGCCAGCGAACTCGCCTGACCTTAACTCCATAGGAAATCTCTGGCAAGGGTGGACAAACTTTTTGATTCGTGGGCCACAATGGGTTCTAAATTTTGCCAGAGCGGCCAGACCAGGAGCAGATGGATAGAGTGTTGTGGCAACCCCACCTCATAGGCCTATATATAGATATAGATATAGATATAGATATAGATATGTATGTGTATATATATATATATATATATGTATGTATGTGTATATATATATATGTATGTGTATATATATATGTGTATGTGTATATATATGTATGTGTATGTATGTGTGTGTATATATATATATATGTATATATATATATGTATATATATGTGTATATATATATATATATATATATATATATATATATATATATATATATATATATCATGAGATATACATCATGAGATATACATCATGAGATATACATCATGAGATATGGGGAAAACGTGCTTTAATTTCAAATGAAAATGAACAAAAGCATTACAACAAAAGATGTGTCTTTGAAGTCCCACAGTATTTAGCTATTTATTGAAATTAGTTTTAAAACACTGAAAATTAAATGAATAAAAAATAACTTTTAGGTTACTAACAATTGCTGTTTTAAAGCCCTGCAAGTTCTGTTATCTTCAAGATATCATCACTCTCCTCCTGACTGTTTTTATTTCAAAAACAGTAAGAGATGCAGATGTACTTATTCACTTTGTGTCTCCAGGTCCAAAAGTCAACAACGATCAGCGCAAGGACAGAGCATAGTTTATTTTGAGAACATTTTCGCACCACATATGAGATGAAATGTGATGCAAATTTATTATCAGGATTGTAGTGATCAAAAGTATCATGGTTATCAGTATTATCACAGTAGTGTTAAATGTGTAACATTTTCAGAACCTTTTATCTATAGTTATTATGAATATTTAAATGAATATTCTCTCACACACACCTAAAATGTACAAGTACTTGAAGTTTTTAAATAGTGGGAGTTAACAGATTGTTTTGTGTTACTACAGACACATAATTCAGATGTTTTATGTCTTACTATAAAAACCTCATAGTGCTAGTGGAAAAAGTATATGAACCCTTTGAATAATTACCTAAAAAGTTAATTGCAGTCAGGTGTTAGCATACCTGGAGTCTTGTTAAGAAAATTAGTTTGGAGGTGTGGGCTAGAGCTGCTTCGACGGACAAAAAACACTCTAACCTTTTGAGTTGCTCTGAACAAAAACATTGAACAAGCAGGGTGTCTATGGCAGGACGCCATGAAGGAAGCTGCTGCTTATTATAGACACTGCTGCACAACTGTAGTTTGCCAAAGAGCACATTGATACTCCACAGCAGTATTGGCGAAATGTTTTGTGGATTGAAGAATATTTTACTATATTGAACTCACATGAGACGTCCAAAGAATTTCTCTTGTCCTGTGGGAACTGCCAGTCAGTGGTGAAAAAAGGCTGGCTTCATTCCAGCTTTTGCTACATACTCAGCTGTTCAGCTACTTGCACTTACGAAGACCTGGATTACACCTCCTTGAGATAACTTCTGTTGTAAATTGGCGCTATACAAATAAAATTGAATTGAATTGAATTGAACCTCAGAACACGGCCACCCCTGCTGCGCTCTCCGCCGGCTTTACCTTTTCTCACACTCCTCCTCGATCAGGTCGGGGCTGTGGGACTGGACTTCTTGCAGCCTACACCTGAAAGTTTTCCACGACGGCACCCTTCAACAATCTGTCTTTGTTGGAATATAATTCAATTCAATTCAATTCAATTCAGTTTTATTTGTATAGCGCCAATTCACAACAGAAGTTATCTCAAGGCACTTTACAGTGTTTAAGGTTTAAGACCTTACAAAGAATAATTATACAAAGAAATTATTCAGAAAACCCAACAATCCCATTTGAGCAAGCTTTAGGCAACAGTGGAGAGGAAAAACTCCCTTTAGAGGAAGAAACCTCCAGCAGAACCAGGATCATAGTGGGCGGCCATCTGCCTCGACCGGTTGGGGTGAGTGGAAATAGTGAGTGGCAATAAAGATAACAACAAGCAGCAAGAACATTGGGCAGGTGAACTGGATTCTAGAGATGTACAGCTCCAGGCCGAGGATACCTGCAGAAAAGTACAGAGACAGGGAGACAGAGAGGAGGAAACACAACTACAGGAGAGAGAAGACACAAAGTTAATGACAGGAAATGGTAGAATTTGCATTGATATAGGAGAAAGGAGAGAGAACTCAGTGTATCAGTAGAGTTCCCCCAGCAGACTAACCTATAGAGAACTATAGATGAGAACTAAGAGTTCTGCTGAACTAAGAGATGGTTCAGAGTCACCTGATCCATCTCTAACTATAAGCTTTATAAAAAAGGAAAGTTTTAAGTGTAGTCTTAAATTTAGAGAGGTTGTCTGCCTCCAGAACCTGAACTGGGAGCTGGTTCCACAGGAGAGGGGCTTGATAGCTAAAGGCTCTGCCTCCCATTCTACATTTGGAAACTCTAGGAACCACAAGTAAACCTGCAGTCTGAGAACGGAGAGTTCTGCTTGGAAGATATGGAACTATGAGTTCTTTAAGATAAGATGGAGCCTGATTATTAAGGGATTTATAAGTGAGGAGAAGAATTTTAAATTCAATTCTGGATTTTACAGGGAGCCAATGGAGAGAAGCTAACGTTGGAGAAATATTATCTCTCTTGCTAATTCCAGTCAGAACTCTTGCTGCAGCATTTTGGATTAACTGGAGGCTCTTTAATGAGTTATTGGGACAAACTATTAATAAAGAATTACAATAGTCCAGTCTGGAAGTAACAAATGCATTAACTAGTTTTTCAGCATCACTTTGGGACAGGATGCTCCTAATTTTAATGTTTCTCAGGTGAAAAAAGGCAGTTCTAGAGATATCTTTGATGTATGAAGTGAAGGAGATATCCTGATCAAAGATAACTCCGAGATTTCTTACAGTATTACTTGAGGCCAGAACTAAGTCATCAAGGGTGAGAATGTGATTAGACATAGTGTCTCTGAGATTTTTAGGCCCAAACAGTATAACCTCTGTCTTATCTGGATTTAGGAGAAGGAAATTGGAGGACATCCAGGCCTTTATGTCTTTTAAGCATGCTTGAAGTTTGACTAATTGATTAGTTTCTCCTGGTTTCATAGATAAGTAAAGTTGGGTATCATCTGCATAACAATGGAAATTTATAGTGTTTCCTAATAATATTGCCTAAAGGGGACATATATAGAGTGAAAAGAATCGGTCCAAGCACAGATCCCTGTGGAACTCCATAGCTAACTTTGCTGTGCATGGAAGATTTATCATTAACATGTACAAACTGAAATCTATCTGATAGATACGATTTAAACCACTCTAGTGCTGTTCCTTTGATTCCAATGACATGTTCCAGTCTGTGTAATAAAATGTTGTGATCTATAGTGTCGAATGCAGCACTAAGATCTAACATGACGAGTATAGAGAGTAGATCATTGTCTGATGCCAATAGAAGATCATTAGTAACCATTACCAGTGCTGTTTCTGTACTATGATGTACTCTAAATCCTGACTGGAAATCTTCATACAAGTTATTGCTACGCAGGTGGTCATACAATTGCTTAGAAACTATCTTTTCAAGGATTTTAGAGATAAAGGGCAGATTGGATATTGGTCTATAATTCGCTATGACCCCTGAGTCCAGAGTAGGCTTTTTGAGTAGGGGCTTGACTACAGCAACCTTAAAAGCCTGTGGTACGTAGCCTATAAAGATAGATTGATCTGATCTAATATGGATGTGCTGATCAAAAGTAAGACATCCTTGAGGAGTCTAGTCGGGATGGGATCTAAGAGACTTATATCACACACAATATCATGCCATTAGGATTACAGCACCGATGACAGCCCATGTCATTGTGATCTTGTTTGACCTAAACTGGTCTCCACTCCTCCGACCCACAAAGCCGGCAACAAGCTGGACCTCATTCTGATCCGGAACTGCACTGCGGACGACATCGCTGTCACTTTGCATTTGCACTTCTTCATCCATCTCTAGACCGTCACATTCTTATACCGCACTGGAAACATTCCATCGCAACCTCAGATCTCTCAACCCGTAGACCCATTTTCTTCCCTGGTTTCTGCAACGCTGCCCTCATCGCAGGTTCTCTCCACCTCTGACACAGACGCAGCCATGAACAGGCTCTGCAACGCTTTCATCCTGTCTGGACAGTCTCTGCCCGATATCTTCCAGACCTGCTCGTCTTCATCTTTCAACTTGTGGCTCACCGACCAGATCCATGAACAACGAACTGTGCTCAGGAGTGCTGAGTGGCACAAATCCATGACCTTGCTCAACCTACTCTTGCTGAGTATCAGGATTTGCTTGCATCTTTCTCTCACAGTGTCACTAGGGCGAAGACTGAATACTACCAGGACAAGCTCAGCAACACCACAGACACCAGAAAGCTTTCTGTTGCACCAATACTAATACCAGCTATTACACAGATCATTAACACTTCTCTCACAAGGCACCTTTCCCACCTTGTTCAAGCAGGCCCAGATTACTCCACAGTTGAAGAAGCCTTCTCTTGATCCCTACCTCATGCAGAACTACAGACTGGTCTCTCTTCTTCAATTCAAATCAATTTTATTTGTATAGTGCTTTTAACAATTGTCATTGTCGCAAAGCAGCTTTCAGATTGTCCCTGGCAATGAAGAGCAAGCTGAGAGCGACAGTAGCAAGAAAAAAACTTGCTGAGATGGCATCAGGAAGAAACCTTGAGAGGAACCGGACTCAACAGGGAACCCATCCTCATTTGGGTGATAACAGAAAGCAGGAACTGAGCATTCCAATGTTTGTAAGGCAGCAGGCTAATCAGTATAACAGCTGATGTCTTTAAGTTGATATTGAGTCCAGGTAGTTATTGGAGGCTCAGGTAGACTTGTTGGAAATTCCGGTCCTGGACTATTGAGCGACTGCTGTAAGTCAAGACCTCAAAGAAACAGCTCTCAACATCAGCCAAGGCCAGGACCATCTTCATAGTCAAGTGGAACCAACCCCAGTCACCACACGGATCCCGAGAGACCACACGGGGCATCCAAGCGACGAGATCTAGAGCCAGAAGACGGGCACCAGCCCAAGTCAGACAGGTCCAGAGGATGGAACGACATGCGTATGTGACCTGTGGTATCATGTCTTCGAATGACCACTCGGAGCTGCTCTGGATGTTGGTAACAGCAGGTTTATTCGGCAACTGTAGTTTCACAAGGGATTACAAAGACAAAATGGATCATGTGCTGTGGGTAATCTGCTCGTGCGCTCCGTCTCTCGGGAAATCCTCCGCGCTTCTCAAGATTACCCATTCATAGTTCAATACAGTCTGCAATGTGATCATATAGTGGACTATGTGTTTACGAAAAGGATAAAAATAAATAAACAAATTATTCTAACCTTACAACAGTAAAAATTAATTAATACAAAATAAAACATACCAACAGTGTAGCTTACACTGGACTGTTACCTTCTTATATTTTCATTACAATATGAAACACTTGACAACAAATTACAGCTCCACTTAAAACATGTAACTGAGCCAGATAACAAATATAATCTTAACCACATTTTTACAATATAAACATTATCAAACAACAATGACATACCTGTAGTTTCACAAGGGATTACAAAGACAAAATGGATCATGTGCTGTGGGTAATCTGCTCGTGCGCTCCGTCTGGAGAGATAGCACCATTAGAGTTAGCTAGTTAGCTTAAGGCTTCGACATTTCAAGCTAATACACACACAAAATGGTTCACAAGTCAACAAAATCACGGCAAAAAACAATCAACAAATCGCTACTATCAGCCTCATAGTGCTGGTACAACTTTTATATACTTTTAATAAAGTTTACACACTTTGCCCAGGGAGCACATTCACAAGCACGTTACCTCTCGGGAAATCCTCCGCGCTTCTGAAGATTACCCATAATCCCTTGGTTTTACTACCGAATGTATGTGCAACATTTTACCAGCAGGTGGCGAATTGCTCCTTTTAGCTGGATTTAACCAGCATACACTTTAACTATGTTACATACACCCCCCTAAATCCAGCTAAACTTTGGTACAGTGCATCAAGAAAAAAATTACAACTAAAACAGGCAAGATACGATAAGTGTTAACTCGCCAACGTGTGTCAATAGGAGCAGTACTAGTACTCGTCAGTTAGAAACTTCTCACTCAGAGATATGTCAATAAAACGTTGGCCAAACCCTATACTAACACAGACGTAAAAGATGCCGTATACACCCCTCATATTGCAACCATCGCTCCATAATAGAATAACTGTATAAAGTAAACTCAAGCAAAATGCGCATGAGCAAATCCATCACACACATATTACGCAGAAAACATATTCCTCACAAAAGAGAACAAGGAATCAACTGTAGACATTGAATCATCCACATCCTGCTTATTCATCTCACAAATCAACCGTACAGGAGGCTTCACAGGTCTTCCAAACCTAGTGCAAAGTGGGGCTGGCTGTGTGAAAACAGTGTGCCCTGAATGTTCCTCAACAGGTGAACCCAAATGACTACCACATGCACTTTCAGGGGGCAAAGCACCATCCGGCAGGGGTTGTGGAGGTACATATGAGTCACAGCCACTTTGGGGCTCGGGGGAAGGAGCCTGGAAGGCTTGTTTCTGGGAGTCAGGGGAATCCGACACCACAAGCTCAGGCTGCGGGACAACAACTGACTCAAACTCCAGATCCCCAGCTTCATGATTTGAGCAGTCAGCTTGACTGATGGCTTCACTCACGACATATGAGTCAACATCATCATCCAGTTGCGAAAGCCAGTTAAGAGTCTTAGTCCTACTGTCCATATCATCAGCCATCACCACTTCCTGCCGCTCACTCACAGGCACTGAAGGAGAGTCCAGGTTGTCAACACTGTCAGCAGAGAGAAAGCTCACAGGAAGGAGAAGATTTCTGTGAACAACTTTCTGTCTCCCTGTCACAGGATCGCTGATGCTGTACACATTTATCCCAGGCTTAACAGAAACCACCTCATAAACTGTGGATTTCCATTTATCAGCAATCTTCCTCTTTCCTCTCTCACCTCGGTTCGCGAGCAGCACTCTGTCACCCACAACCAGTGGTGAGCCCTTCACCTTGCGATTGTAGTTTGTAGCTTGACGTGCCTGTTCAGCCGCACTGTTCTGACGAGCAATGCGAGCAGCCTCAGACAAATCTTGTCTCAAACGAGTGACAAACTCATGATGGTCAACAACAACCGTGTTTGGGAGAGCATGTTGGAACACAACATCCACAGGCAGACGTGGAATCCTCCCAAACATGAGGAAGAAGGGGGCAAAACCAGTTGTCTCATGCTCAGTACAGTTGTAACAAAAGGTCAACATTTGAAGCATCTGTGGCCATTTGGCTTTGGACCGGGGAGGCAGGGCTCGTATCATGCTTCCAAGAGTCCTGTTGTATCGCTCAACAACTCCGTTTCCCATTGGGTGGTAAGGAGTGGTATGTGACTTCTTCACACCAGCCATCTCCAACAGCTCTTTAATAAGCTGGCTTTCAAAGTTGGCTCCTTGATCTGAATGGATACGTTTGGGGAATCCATAGATGGAAAAGAAGTCATTCCAGAGGCGAAGAGCAACCTGTTTTGCCGACTGATTCTTGCAAGGAAATGCATGTGCCAGTTTAGAGAAATGGTCTGTAACGACCAAAACATCAACACATCTTTTCTCAGTTTGTTCAGCAGTCCAGAAATCTATACAGACAAGTTCCATAGGTTCAGAAGTGCGGATGCTTTCAAGAGGAGCACGATCATTGGGGTCCGGAGTCTTTCCAGCCAAACAGCGGAAACAGTGTTTCACATGGTTGATGATGTCCTTCTCCATTCCAACCCAAAAGAATCTTTGTCTGGCCAGAGAGAGTGTACGAGCTTGCCCTTGGTGACCAGCTGAGTCATGAAGGCCTTGGAGAACTTGTTTCTTGAGACAATCTGGGACAAGAAACTGGTTGATCGTCATGTTCATCTGCTTATCCTTCTTAACTTTGTACAACATGCCGTCCCTGACAACGAGTTTGGGCCAATGTCTTAACAGTGTCAATACCCCACGGGGCTCCCTGGCACGCTCACGTCTTGTTGGTCTACTGTGGCGCTGGACATAGTAGAGCACTCTGCTTAGAACAACGTCTTGTTCTTGAAGATTAGCCAGTTCACTCTTTGGACGAGCGGGTGGATGGCCAAAATCAGTAACCAGAGGGGAAGAAGGCACAACACCCCGTGCTTGGCTCACGCCACCAGAGCTATGAGCATCGAACACTGCCTGGACTTCATGAGGTGTGAGGGAACCCTGAGAAGGCAAAGAGTGAGCGGAATCTGACTCTGACTGGTCAACAATTAACTGGCAGTTAGTAGTGCACCTAAAAGCATCCTGTACTGTCCTATCTGCCATTCCACTCATCTCATTTAACAGTGTGGTATATGGCTCAGTGACCAGCCGGTGGCCCACACATGACTGTACAAATGGCTCCCTGCTCAACGCATCAGCTACCACATTCTTTGTACCAGGAACATAGTTCAGGTCAAAACTGTAAGCAGCAAGCTTTGAAACCCATCTCTGCTCACATGCATCCAACCTGGGCTTCGTCAAGATATATGTTAAGGGGTTATTGTCAGTCCAGACTGTGAAATGTCCCCCTTTTAGCCAGTGGCTAAACTTATCACACACTGCCCATTTCAGCGCTAGGAACTCCAGACGGTGAGCAGGATAGTTCAGCTGTGAATGAGAGAGCGTCTTACTGGCAAAAGCTACAGGTCTGGCCATTTTCCCATCAGGAGGCAGCTGTGAAAGCACAGCGCCCAAACCATCAAAGGAAGCATCGATCGCCAGAATGAATGGTGCATTGAAATCTGGGTGAGCCAACGTGACACCGTGCACTAAGTCATATTTCAGTGTGGCGAATGCAGCTGCACACTCATCAGTCCAGTCACTTGGGGAGAGCTTCACATGACTCTTTTTCATCCTTGGCTTGCGGCCTTTGCCCTTCTTGTGTGATGTAGCAGGCTCAGACACAAGATTAAACAGCGGCCTAGCCTTAGCAGAGCACCTCTCCAGAAAGTGATGGTAGTAGAGGACCATGCCCAGAAAAGATCTTATTTTCCTAGCACATGGAGTTTTCCCATCAGACTCCATCAAATCACTCTCCTGTACATCATTTATAGCCTGCACCTTGCTGGGATCTGTTTTAACACCTTCCTCACATACGATGTGACCCAAAAACTTGACAGACCTGCGAAGGAAGTGGCACTTTTTAGGTGAGAGCTTCAGGTTATTGGCAGCGAGGCGAGAGAAGACCATCTGCAGACGCTGGAGTGCAATACTTTCAGACGGGGCAAAAACCATGAGGTCATCCAGGTAGCAGAGCAGGCTTGTGAAGTTCTCATCACCGAAAATGGACATCATCATACGCATAAAAGTTGCAGGGCTGTTCGTCAAGCCTTGTGGCATTCTGTTATACTCATGAAGACCAAATGGGGAAGAAAATGCTGTGTATTTTTTGTCGTCTTCATGTAGAGGCACATTGTAGAACCCTGACGTGAGGTCCATGGTAGAGAAGAATGCGTTTCCACCAAGAGCAGCGAGAGCATCAGCTTGATGTGGTAAAGGATGAGCATCCTTCACTGTCCTTGCATTCAGCCACCTGAAGTCATTACAGATGCGAAGGTCACCATTAGGTTTGACAACCAGAACAAGGGGTGAGGAACATTCACTCTGGGATTTACAAATAATCCCCAATTCCTCCATATCATTCAATGCAGATCTGAGTTTTTCATAGTGGCAAGGAGGGACACGCCTGTATGGGAATCTGAATGGCTTGTCATCCATCAGGCGGATTCTGTGCACAAAATCCTTGGCCTCACCACAGTCCATTTTGTGCTTTGAAAAGATTGACTCATACTTTTGAATAAGCAGCATCAACTTATTTTTCCACTCCAAAGAAACCTCACAAGATGAAATATCCAAATCCTGCAGACCCATTTCATTCAAGGCACATGAGATCTCCTCCTCACTCTTTAGGCCTGGCACTGAATTGTTTGTGTATTGTGCATTTAATTGGACCTGCTCAGGCTCTGGAAAGTCATGCACCGAAAGGCATGCAGACACGTCAGCAACTTTTGCATTTCGTTTTATGGTGAGTGTCTTTTCAGTGGGGTTCAGAATCTTAACAGGGACCCAGCCATCACCTGATAATAGGGTGACAGTCCTTCCTACCATAATTTGTGCAGGTCTGGACTTAGATTGGGTCGGTTCAATGACAACAGCACCGTGTATTGAATAGGGGTCAGGTGGAGGTAATTTGGCCCACACTAAATGTTCAGACTTGGGCTGCAAGGTCACACTTCTTTTGAGCTTAGCCGTGCCTAGCTTTTGTGATGCAGTGCTGGCGTTCCATCCTGTAGAGCTTGAGAGCAGAGACATCAGACGTGGCATTTTTTCATTCGACTCACCAGTCACAGAGGATGGAGTGTCCTCGTCCTGGATGGTCTCTCGCATCTGTGAGATGAGCCACTTAATGGCATTACTACCAAGAATCATCTGATCACCCTGGCCTGGCACAACTAGGACAGGGATGACAACTTTGTAACCATAAACCGACACTGTGAGGTCATACATGGAAGATGGTGTGACAGGGTGACCACCACAACCTACAATGACAAAGTTCTCAGCTGACTTCTTCACAATGCCAGGAACAGTCTTAAAAAGAACAGCATCTGCCTCCTCACTTACAGTACATGCCATAGACCCGCTATCAACTAGAGCCTTAAGAACATGTCCATCATCAACTGTGACATCAGTGTAAAACAGACTATCAGTGTTAGAAAGTCTTTGCAGACCTTGCACAATCACATTTTTATTCGATTGCACTAGTCTATTGTGGGTGCTGCACAACGTCTCTAAATCGTCAATATCTGTTAAATCCAAAGAGGGAGGGTCATTCACTCGATCTGCGCTGTCCTCCCCTGCACGCAGATCCTTCAGTTTTCCTGATTACCATGAAGCGGGGGCTGTCGGGCCGCATGGCAATGTTGTCTAGCATGGCCAGGCTGATGACACAGGAAGCACAGCTTATGCTCCCTGCAGTGTGTGAGGCCAGAGTGAGTAGCATCACCACACACCGAACACGGAGTAACATCCAGGCCCTCAATCTTTTGAAACCTGTTACGGCTACCCTGTCTTCTGTTGGGCTGAGTGTAGTCTGAACCCTGCAGCAACACTTTTTCCAGCATTCCTATCAGCCTCTCCAGCGTAGAATTGTCCTGTCCTAATGTGTGTTTATGTTCAACATTGTTATCCAGAACTGGCTTAGAGCTAACTTCAACTCTGTTCATGTTCACTCTACAACCACCTTCAGCTGTGGACCTAAGCCCTTTGTCTAAATGGTACTCATCTAGCACTTCCTGAACTTCACGAGCAGACCATTTATCAAGTGTCTTTGACCTGAAGGTAAGAGCTAAATCTTTATCAGGACAGTGTCTGATAAACATGTGTGTAACCTCAACACCGGGATTGTCAAACGTTTTGCCCTGTTCTTTCAGACAACCACTGGCAACATCAGCAGCCTTATTCAGCCTCAGCCAATATTCATATGGATCTTCTCGTTCTTTAGGTAAGGTGCAGTAAAAGTCAGCCAGGGGCACTGATGAACACTTGGTGAAGCCAAAATGCCTGCGCAGGAGTCCGTAAATGGCCTCAGGGCTATGCCTAACATCAGTTTCTCCATTCCTTATTCCAAATTTCACAACATCCTTTGCCCTGCCTCTCAGGTGGATGAGTATTTCCTCTGCTTGATCTGTCTTTTGAATGCCACTTTTCCTGATGTACGTTTCCATTGACTCCACCCACTCATCAACAGATAGCGTGTCAGACCTCTCACCACGGAATACAGGTGGGTCTTTGATTTCTCTTTGAGGAATTAGCTGAACTTGGGTGAGGTCTAACTTGGAACCATTGTTGGGCTGTTTGTCATTGAGTGAATCATTTGGGCTGGCATTCACACTGGCTGTGTAAGCTGATGTGCTGAGGTGTGTCATTATACTATCTGCAAGTTGTTGGCCTATGCGCTGCACAATGGTGCTCATCTGGTCAGATAGTGTCGCATTGTTGCAGAGAGGGTCTGGGCCCGCCGTGCTGGAGCATTGTGGCTGGTGCAACTTACTGTTAGGCTCTCTGTTTGGTGACACACTATCACTGTTGTCTACAGGAAGTTGCACAGAATTAGCATGAACTGCAGCGAAGTTCCCTTCATGATCACCCAATGTGAATGGAATAGGCGTACTTAAACCTCTACCTATACCTCTACCTCTACCTATAGTCAGAGGAGTCATTTCAGAGCTATCGAACCTACTAAAACTCATGCTTAGCTACACAGTTCACAGAAGTATAATATCAGTCCCAGAAAAGGCACACAGTTCACCTTTATAGCTCGGATAAACCTGGAATTCACTTATACTAAGCCAAAGAGTGCAGCTCCTGTCGGTCGTGCAGTTGAGAAGACATGTTCCCGGTCCGGCGTAGTCATGGACGAGTCACGGCACCAATGTGACCTGTGGTATCATGTCTTCGAATGACCACTCGGAGCTGCTCTGGATGTTGGTAACAGCAGGTTTATTCGGCAACTGTAGTTTCACAAGGGATTACAAAGACAAAATGGATCATGTGCTGTGGGTAATCTGCTCGTGCGCTCCGTCTCTCGGGAAATCCTCCGCGCTTCTCAAGATTACCCATTCATAGTTCAATACAGTCTGCAATGTGATCATATAGTGGACTATGTGTTTACGAAAAGGATAAAAATAAATAAACAAATTATTCTAACCTTACAACAGTAAAAATTAATTAATACAAAATAAAACATACCAACAGTGTAGCTTACACTGGACTGTTACCTTCTTATATTTTCATTACAATATGAAACACTTGACAACAAATTACAGCTCCACTTAAAACATGTAACTGAGCCAGATAACAAATATAATCTTAACCACATTTTTACAATATAAACATTATCAAACAACAATGACATACCTGTAGTTTCACAAGGGATTACAAAGACAAAATGGATCATGTGCTGTGGGTAATCTGCTCGTGCGCTCCGTCTGGAGAGATAGCACCATTAGAGTTAGCTAGTTAGCTTAAGGCTTCGACATTTCAAGCTAATACACACACAAAATGGTTCACAAGTCAACAAAATCACGGCAAAAAACAATCAACAAATCGCTACTATCAGCCTCATAGTGCTGGTACAACTTTTATATACTTTTAATAAAGTTTACACACTTTGCCCAGGGAGCACATTCACAAGCACGTTACCTCTCGGGAAATCCTCCGCGCTTCTGAAGATTACCCATAATCCCTTGGTTTTACTACCGAATGTATGTGCAACATTTTACCAGCAGGTGGCGAATTGCTCCTTTTAGCTGGATTTAACCAGCATACACTTTAACTATGTTACACGTAGATCGACAGAGAGACAGGAAGAGGGAAAGAGAGAGAAAGAGAAAGAAGAGGAGAGATAACAGTTAGATGTGATCACAGTCAGATAGTGTATGAGGTGAATGTATATTTAGTGTAGTGTCCAGCAGGGAGTCCGGCAGGACTAATTATGACAGCCTAACTAAAAGGGTGGGCCAGAAGGAAACACAGACATGAGGGCTCCCTGGGATGTAGAGCAACCGAACACTTCACCATCAACAAACCTGAGTGATCAATGAGAGTGGGGAAGACAGCATCTAAACATACCAGTTCACCATAATGCTCTACGTTCACGAGTCCTTCCCTAAGGCAAATCTACTTACAAAATGCTTGACTAAATAAATAGGTTTTTAGCCTAGACTGAAATACTCAGACTGTGTCTACGTCCCGAACGCTATTTGGAAGGCTATTCCATAACTTTGGGGCTTTGTAAGAAAAAGCTCTGCCCCCAGCTGTAGTTTTTATGAGACGAGGTACTGACAGGCAGCCAGCATCCTTTGATCGAAGTAGGCGTGGTGGATCATAAGGCACAAGCAGTTCACTCAGATACTGCGGACAAGACCATTTAATGCTTTAAAATTTCACAGGGAGCCAATGAAGTGTAGATAAGATAGGGGTGATGTGCTCGTATCTTCTGGTTCTAGTGAGGACTCTCGCTGCTGCATTTGCTAAATTTAACAAACTTTAAGCTAAATTATAGTGTTTGCGAAAAGCACTACTGGCGTAAGAGTTATAACATACACCTGTGTTGCTTAAGGACCATTCATAATACTTATTACTCTTGTTTTCTTGTGTTGTGAGGTCTGCTAGCTTAACTCTGTTAGCCATGGCTGCTTCTCCCTCTTCTTCTTCTCCCTCTTCTCCTCCTGCTCTCTCTTGCTCGGTTTGTCATATGTTTAGTTTTTCCTCTGCCTCCTTTAGTGAGAAGGGAATTTGTAATAAATGTAGTTTATTTGCAGCTTTGGAGGCGAGGCTGACTGATTTGGAGACTCGGCTCCGCACCGTGGAAAACAAGCCAGCTAGCCAGGTCCCGGTAGTCGGTGTGGAGCCAGCTAGCATAGCTCCTGTTAGCTGTCCCCCGGCAGTTCCCGAGCAGCCGGGAAGTCAGGCCGGCTGGGTGACGGTTCGTAGGAAGCATAACCCTAGACACTCGCCCAAGGTTCACCACGACCAGGTTCACGTTTCCAACCGGTTTTCCCCACTCAGCAACACACCTGCTGAGAAACCCACTCTGGTTATTGGCAGCTCCATAGTCAGAAACGTGAAGTTAGAGACTCCAGCGGCCATAGTCAAGTGTATTCCTGGGGCCAGAGCGGGCGACGTCGAATCCTATTTAAAACTCCTGTGTAAGGATAAACGTAAATATAGTAAGATAATAATTCACACAGGAGTTAATGACGCCCGATTACGCCAATCGGAAGTCAATAAAATTAATGTTGAATCGGTGTGTAACTTTGCAAAAACGATGTCGGACTCCGTAGTTTTCTCTGGGCCCCTTCCCAATCTGACCAGTGACGACATGTTTAGCCGCATGACGTCATTCAACCGCTGGCTGTCTAAGTGGTGTCCCGCTAACAACATGGGCTACATAGACAATTGGAAAACGTTTTGGAGAAAACCTGGGCTGATTAGAAGAGACGGCATCCATCCCACTTTAGATGGTGCGTCTCAACTCTCTAGGAATATGGCAGAGTTTATTAGACGACCTAAACCCTGACATGTCAGAGTGGAGCCCAGGACGCAGAGACGCAGTCTTACACACCTCTCTGCAGCTTCCTTACAGCCGTCACCCCCCAAAAACTACCATAACCCTATAGAGACAGTGTCTGCTCCCCGAGTACCTAAATTATTTATATCTAAAACTAACACAAGAGGAGTAATTCATAAAAACCTAATAAAAATAAAGACGACTCCTCTCTTAGAACAAAATAACAAGAAAACAATCAAATGTGGACTTTTAAATATCAGATCTCTCTCGTCTAAATCCCTGTTAGTAAATGATTTGATAATTGACGATCAAATAGACTTATTCTGTCTGACTGAAACCTGGCTGCAGCAGGATGAATATGTCTCTCTGAATGAGCCGACCCCCTCAAGTCATGTTAATTATCATGTTCCTAGAAGCACAGGTCGGGGTGGAGGAGTAGCAGCAATCTTCCACTCAAGTTTGTTAATCAACCCCAGACCTAAACATAGTTTGAATTCATTTGAGAGCCTCACTCTTAGCCTTTCTGATCCTAACTGGAAAAATCAGAAACCCGTCCTGTTTGTTATTGTGTACCGTCCTCCTGTCCCTTACTCTGAGTTTTTAACTGAATTCTCAGAGTTTCTATCTGATTTAGTTCTTAGTGCAGATAAAGTCATTATAGTGGGTGACTTTAATATCCATGTAGATGTTGATGATAACTGCCTCAACACTGCATTTAATTCACTATTAGATTCCATTGGTTTTACCCAAAATGTAAATAAACCCACTCACTGTTTTAATCACACCCTTGATCTTATTCTGACATACGGTGTGGAAGTTGATCAGTTAATAGTTTTTCCCCAAAACCCTCTTTTATCTGACCATTTCTTAATTACATTTGAATTTACAGTACCAGACTTTACTAAACCTACAGATAAGATTCACTACAGTAGATGTTTATGTGAAAATGCTGTTGACAAATTTAAGGAACTGATTCCATCTTTTATTTCAGAGCCATGTACCAACACAGAGGAAGGCAGTTATTTCAATGTTACTCCAGCACAAGTGGACTATCTTGTTAATAGTACTGGTGCTTCACTTGGAACAATACTTGATACTGTTGCTCCTCTGAAAAAGAAACTAGTGAGTCAGAGGAAGTTAGTTCCATGGTACAATTCACAAATCCGTAGCTTAAAGCAGAAATCACGTAAGCTGGAAAGGAGGTGGCGTTCCACCAATTTAGATGAATATTGCCTAGCCTGGAAAGATAGTTTAATAATATATAAAAAAGCCCTGCATAAAGCTAGAACTTCATATTACTCCTCATTAATAGAGGCAAATAAGAACAACCCTAGGTTTCTTTTCAGCACTGTAGCCAGGCTGACAAAGAGTCATAGCTCGGTTGACCCTAGTATTCCCTCAACTCTCAGCAGCAATGACTTCATGAATTTCTTTACAAATAAAATCATAACTATTAGAGAAAAAATTGATCAGATCATCCCTGCATATAGCATGGATTGTACAACAACTCTAGATCCACGCTCGTACTTAGACTGCTTCCTCCCTGTAGATCATTCTGAATTAATTTCAGTAATTAATTCCTCTAAACCATCAACATGTGTCTTAGATTCCATCCCGACTAGACTCCTCAAGGATGTCTTACCTTTGATCAGCACGTCCATATTAGATCAGATCAATCTGTCTTTACAACTAGGCTACGTACCACAGGCTTTTAAGGTTGCTGTAGTCAAGCCCCTACTCAAAAAGCCTACTCTGGACTCAGGGGTCTTAGCGAATTATAGACCAATATCCAATCTGCCCTTTATCTCTAAAATCCTTGAAAAGATAGTTTCTAAGCAATTGTGCGACCACCTGCGTAGCAATAACTTGTATGAAGATTTCCAGTCAGGATTTAGAGTACATCATAGTACAGAAACAGCACTGGTAAAGGTCACTAATGATCTTCTATTAGCATCAGACAATGGTCTACTCTCTATACTCATCTTGTTAGATCTTAGTGCTGCATTCGACACTATAGATCACAACATTTTATTACACAGACTGGAACATGTCATTGGAATCAAAGGAACAGCACTAGAGTGGTTTAAATCGTATCTATCAGATAGATTTCAGTTTGTACACGTTAATGATGAGTCTTCCATGCACAGCAAAGTCAGCTATGGAGTTCCACAGGGATCTGTGCTTGGACCGATTCTTTTCACTTTATATATGTCCCCTTTAGGCAATATTATTAGGAAACACTCTATAAATTTCCATTGTTATGCAGATGATACCCAGCTATATTTATCTATGAAACCAGGATAAACTAATCAATTAGTCAAACTTCAGGAATGCTTAAAAGACATAAAGGCCTGGATGACCTCCAATTTCCTTCTCCTAAATCCGGACAAGACAGAGGTTATACTGTTTGGGCCTAAAAATCTCAGAGACACTATGTCTAAACACATTCTCACCATTGATGACTTAGTTCTGGCCTCAAGTAATACTGTAAGAAACCTCGGAGTTATCTTTGATCAGGATATCTCCTTCACTTCATACATCAAATAAATCTCTAGAACTGCCTTTTTTCACCTAAGAAACATTGCTAAAATTAGGAGCATCCTGTCCCAAAGTGATGCTGAAAAACTTGTCCATGCATTTGTTACTTCCAGACTGGACTATTGTAATTCATTATTAATAGGATGTCCCAATAACTCATTAAAGAGCCTCCAGTTAATCCAAAATGCTGCAGCCAGAGTTCTGACTGGAATTAGCAAGAGAGATCATATTTCTCCAACTTTAGCTTCTCTCCATTGGCTCCCTGTTAAATCCAGAATTGAATTTAAAATTCTTCTCCTAACTTATAAATCCCTTAATAATCAGGCTCCATCTTATCTTAAAGACCTCATAGTTCCTTATCTTCCAAGCAGAACTCTCCGTTCTCAGACTGCAGGTTTACTTGTGGTTCCTAGAGTTTCCAAATGTAGAATGGGAGGCAGAGCCTTTAGCTACCAAGCCCCTCTCCTGTGGAACCAGCTCCCAGTTCAGGTTCGGGAGGCAGACACCGTCTCTACATTTAAGACTAGACTTAAAACTTTCCTTTTTTATAAACCTTATAGTTAGAGATGGATCAGGTGACTCTGAACCATCTCTTAGTTATGCTGATATAGGTTATTCTGCTGGGGGACCTCTACTGATAAACTGAGCTCCTCTCCTCTCTCCTTTCTCCTGTATCAATGCAAATGCCACCATTGCATGTCATTAACTTTGTGTCTTCTCTCTCTTTTAGTTGTGTTTCCTCCTCTCTGTCTCCCTCTCTCTGTACTTTTCTGCAGGTATCCTCGGCCTGGAGCTGTACATCTCCAGAATCCAGTTCATCTGCCCAATGTTCTTGATGCTTGTTGTTGTCTTTATTGCCTGCTGTTCTTTTCTCTCTTCTCTTTCCACTCACCCCAACCGGTCAAGGCAGATGGCCGCCCACTATGAGCCTGGTTCTGCTGGAGGTTTCTTCCTCTAAAGGGAGTTTTTCCTCTCCACTGTTGCCTAAAGCTTGCTCAAATGGGATTGTTGGGTTTTCTCTATAATTTTTTGTATAAATATTTTCTGTAAGGTCTTAAACCTTACACTGTAAAGTGCCTTGAGATAACTTCTGTTGTAAATTGGCGCTATACAAATAAAATTGAATTGAATTGAATTGAATTGAATTGAATTGAATTGAATTGAATTGAATTGAATTGAACTAACTGAAGCTTGTTTATGCGCCTGGTTGAACAACCAGACAGTAAGGCATTACAGTAGTCCAACCTAGAGGTGATGAAAGCATGGACTAATTTTTCTGCATCATTTAGTGACAAAATATTTCTGAGGTGAAAGAAAGCTGTCCTGGTGATATTATCTACATGAGCTTCTAATGAAAGACTGGAGTCTAGAATCACACTAAGGTCTTTTACTGTTGCACTAGATGTAACAGAAAGGCCATCTAGAGTTACGGTGTGATCTAAAATCTTGCTTCTAGCTCTATGTGATCCTATGACAAGTACTTCTGTCTTATCAGGATTAAGCAGAAGGAAGTTGATAAGCATCCAGTCTCTCCTCTTCCTGTCTCTCTGTCGAGCTATACGTCGTTCCACCTTTTGCCCTCTGGACCTGTCTGACTCATGCCCACCTTCTGGTCGGAGAGCTTGTCGCTAGGATCCCCTGTATGGCCTCGATTGGAATGCGTGTGGTGACTGGAGTTGGCTACACGCCACCACGAAGTCGGTCCTGGTTTCGGCGGACGTCAGAAGCTGTTTCTCGGAGGTCTCGACTGAACGCTTGATAGTCCAGGACTGGAACAAGTCTACCAGAGCCTGCAATAACTAACTGGACTCCACATTAACTTGTAGACATTAACTGTTATACTGGACTGCCTGCTGCCTAACACAGCATGTGAGGATGAGTTCCCTGTTGAGTCTGGTTCCTTTCAAGGTTTCTTCCTGTTGCCTTCTCAGGGAGTTTTTCCTTGCCACCGTCGCCCTTGGCTTGCTCATCAGGGACAATCTGATTATTATGATTCATACACATTCACTGTTCATTAAAACTTCATAGTTTCTTTGCTTGTGTAAAGCTGCTTTGTGATAATGTCGGTTGTAAAAAGCGCTATACAAATAAAATTGAATTGAACTAAAAAAGCTGCACTGAGGTAGAGTAACACAAGCATAGTGACGTTACCCTGATCAGAGGCCAATAGGAGGTCATTTACTACTTTAACAAGTGCCGTCTCTGTGCTGTGATGAGGCCTAAATCCTGACTGATAGAGTTCGTGTATGTTATTTCTATGAAGATACGAGGATAGCTGCCCAGCTACTGTCTTTTCGAGAATCTTTGAGATAAAGGGGAGGTTTGATATCGGCCTGTAATTGGACAGCTGACAGGGGTCGAGATCATGTTTCTTGATTAGCGGTTTAATAACTGCTAATTTAAAACACTTTGGGACATACCCACAGCTGAGTGAAGAATTTATGATTGTCAGCAGGGGTTCTATTATTTCTGGCACTATCTGTTTTAGAAAGTGTGTCGGTATAGGGCAGACCTGGGCAAATTAAGGCCCGCGGGCCACATCCGGCCCTTTGTACGTCCCTGTCCGGCCCGCGTGAGGCCAATCATAAACACCATAAATTAAACTTTTTTTTAACTTTTATTTTGAAATTTTATTTTGAAATTTTATTTTGAAAAGCGTTACGTCGCTACGTATGCACGTCGCAGCCATGCAGTCAATTAAAGGGACAACCACCGGTAATGACTTGTTCAGAGAGGTAAATGCATGTATGGACATTTTAGGACTGAAATGGGACAAGCTTGCAGGTGTGACAACAGATGGTTGTCCAAATCTGACAGGGAAAAATGTTGGACTTTTAAAGAGAATGCAGGATAAAGTGACAGAAATTAACCCTGATCAGAAATTGACATTTTTGCATTGTATCATACATCAGGAAGTGTTGTGTAAGACAGTGTTAAAAATGAAACATGTCGTTGATGCTGTCACTAAAATAGTTAATTTCATCAGAGCAAGAGCTTTAAATCACAGACAGTTTGTTGCTTTGTTGGAGGAAACTGAGGCTGAACATGGTGACATAAGCTATCACTGCACTGTTAGGTGGCTCAGCCTTGGCAAGGTTCTGAAAAGTGTCTGGGACCTGAGAGACCAGATTCAGGAGTTCTGCATTCAGAAAGGTCATGACATCCCAGAATTTTCAGATAACAACTGGTTGGCAGACCTCGGATTCGCTGTGGATGTGACTGCACTAATGAACGAACTAAATGTCAAAATGCAGAGCAAGGGCCTTTTTGTGCATGAGATGTACAGTGCAGTGAAGGCTTTCATGAGAAAACTGCAGCTTCTCTCAAGCCAAGTGAAGGACAACATTCTGACCCACTTGCCAACACTTAAGGAAGCCAAAAGATCAGGTGATCACCTCCAAAAGTACTCAACCATGTTAGAAGCATTGCATGCAGAGTTTTCAAGGCGATTTCAAGATTTCAAAACTCTTGAGAGTGAAATGCACATGGTTTCTTCTCCCTTCAACTGCAGTGTGGATGATGCACCAAGTGAAGTTCAGATGGAACTCATTGATCTGCAGTCTGACACACATCTGGCAGATCACTTCAAGTCAGTCTCACTGCTGGACTTTTACTCCGCCCTCAAAGAGGAGAACTTTCCACACCTGAGGAGGCATGCTCAGAGGATCCTAGTCCTCTTTGGATCTACCTATCAATTTGAACAGACATTCTCAGTTATGAAGTTCAACAAATCCAAACACAGATCCTCTATGACTAATGACCACCTCTCAGCTGTCCTTCGCATAGCCACTTCAGACATTCCGCCAGATTTCAATGCCCTTGTTCAAGCCCAGAACAGACTGGATTATTCTCACTGAAGAGGTAACATGAGGTGGAAAGCATTACAAGTTATTGTTTGTGGAGATTAACAAGTTAAAAAATAAATTGCACTGGTTCAATAATTGTTTTTCTTATTTAACCAATAGACCACAGTTTCACATAACCTAATATACATATTTACAGAGTGCTTTATTCTTCTGATTATCAGTACCAGGTATTCAAAATATTTAATTTAAGTATTTTACAATGAAAGAAAGTTGGTGGCCCTCTGACACAATTCAGGCTTCTCATGCGGCCCCTGATAAAAATTAATTGCCCACCCCTGGTATAGGGTCTAATGTACAGGTTGAAGATTTTGCAGAAGAGATGAGTGAAATTAGTTCATTCTCTTCAAGGGGAGTAAAGTAATCTAGGTACTGATCTGCTGAGGTTAGCTCGTCACCTGCCTCAACTAAATTGTCTGGTTTCAAAGTTTGAATTTTATGCCTTATATTTACAATTTTGTTATTGAAAAAGTTCATGAAGTCCTCACTACTGCACAACGTTGCTGTGTTGTGCAATTTGGCTACCGTATCAAATTAAAATCTAGGATTACTTTTGTTGTTTTCTATAAGAGTGGAGAGATACGTTGATCTAGCTGCACTAAGAGCTTTTTTATAGTTCAGGATGCTCTCCTTCCATGCTATCTGAAATACTAACAATTTAGTTTGGCGCCATTTACGTTCTAACTTTTGGGCAGTCTGTTTTAAGGCGCGCGTGTCATCCTTATACCAGGGAGCAAGTTTCTTATCTCTAATGACTTTTCTTTTAACTGGAGCTACATTATCTAAGGTATAACGTAATGACGACTCGAGATATTCAGTCGCCTGGTCTAGTTCTGTAGGGTCAGACGGTGATCCAATCAAAGTTGATAACTCTGGAAGATTACTGATAAAGCTCTGTGCGGTAGTTGATGTAAATGTACGTTTAATGCGATAGCGCGGCGCTGAGTATACATTGTTAATATGACACACTGTAGTTGAAACAAGAT